>NW_023996341.1:20000-52816 GCF_015586225.1 Lucilia sericata | reverse complement strand
TTGTGTGTGCTGTGATAAAGTGGCAATAACTATGATGTTGATGATGGCATGACAACGTTGAACTCAATTTAAGTAAATCATTTCCGTTTTACAGGATAATTAAATGATAAAATGTTGCTAAGTGCAAAAATTGCAATAATTTTAAAAATAGAGAAAATGTAAGAAAGTTAAAGAATATAATATTTTATAATTATAAACATTAAAAACATCCAAATTATTATTTTTGTATGTGTATTTAAACTTATTCATTGCCTATAATTAACGAATTAATGATTATTTCCCTAATTTTCTAACCAATTACCAAATATCATTTCAATGTCTATAATAATTTTAAAATTGAAGTAATACAATAACACACAAAAAAAAACACACTATTAATTTCTGCTGGTATTTACTGCACTTCCCAGCCGATGCCGGCTGTCATCACAATGACTTACTAAATACCACCGGCATACGTCGTCAACAAATCTTAATAAAAAACATTTAAATGGTCAAACAAATTGTGCCACTATAAATTTCTATTGTCTCTATGCAAGATGTGCTAGGGTTTCATGTGCTGCAGTTTAAAATCTGCAGCAGCAACAAACAAGTGGTTCCATAAATAACTAAATAAAAATAAACAATATTAAAAAAGAAACACATACTGTCACTGCTAACTAAGAGGTCTATGTAAAAAAAAAATATTTGTAAGCTCGCTGTTAGTATGTTAGTGGCTGCAACCGCAGCATCAGTGTTTAAGAATAAATTTATTTTATTTTTTTTTTTTTTTTATATTATTAGCGCTGCCTAGCTACTTTTACTGTGGATTTTTTTCAACTTCTTGTTGTTTATTTTTTTGTTTCTTACACTTTCGTTGCGCTCTATTGACCTCAATTTGGCCGTGTTGAGAATTTGTTAACATATAAAGATATAAACATCATGACTTGTTAGGAAATTTAGGAAAAACTCTATAACAAGATTTATTTACTTAATTTATTATGAATGTTGTAAAAACCATTAATGTTTGGTGTTTTGATGTTTCGTTTGAAGTCTTTAAGAATTATAAAAAGCTATAAATTTTAAAATTTTGAAAAATTTAAAATAGATTTAGAGCATTTAAGAAAAAATTTATTGAAGGAATTATTTTTTGAAAATATTAACATTAGATAATTATGAAATTAACAAGATAGCTGCATAGAGTAATACATGGTCTCGATTATAGAGTAATCTGAGTCTCTGCTATAGAAATGTCTATACTCTTGACTATGGAAGTCTATAGTCTTGACTATAGAATAGTCCATAGTCTTGACTATAGAATAGTCTATAGTCTTGACTATAGAATAGTCTATAATCGCGACTATAGAATAGTCTTAAGTCTCGACTATAGAATAATCTATATTCTCGACTATAGATTAGTCTATAGTATCGACTATAAAGTAGTTTATAGTCTCGACTAGAGAGTAGTCTATTGTCTCGATTATAGAGTATCCATAGTCTCGACTATAATGTAGTTTATGGTCTCTACTATAGAATAGTTTATAGTCTCGATTATATCGTAGTCTATAGTTACGGCTATAGAATAGTCCATAGTCTTCACTATAAAGTAGTTGAAGATATAATCTCTACTATAGAGTAGTTTATAATATAGATTACATCGTAGTATATGGTCTCGACTATAGAATAGTCTATAGTCTCGACTATAGAATAGTATATAGTCCCGACTATCGAGTTGTCTCGACTATAGAGTAGTCTATAATATCGACTATAGCGTGGTCCATAATCTCGACTATGGGGTAGTCCATAATCTCGACTATAGAGTTGTCCATAGCTTCGGCTATAGAATAATCCATAGTCCGACTATAGAGTAGTTTATAGTCTCGATTATATCTATAGTATAGTCAAAAGTCTTGAAATTTAGTATATAGTATAATACAAAAGGTTCTTTAAAAGCTCATATTTAAATGTACTAGAATTGTTTCAATTAATTAAATTAATTATTTAAAAAGAAAAATATAAAAAAATAAGTTTTGTTTATTATTAGAACTTCAGAAAGATTAAACCGCAAAAAACAGTCATCAGGTAGGTACATTGCAGAAATTTTTTAACAGACATGAGGAGCATGTTTAAATAAATTAAAAGTTTTAAACAAATTGTATATTTTTAAAAACTAGCTTCTACAAAAAACTAGTTTTTGTTAAACGGTATTCTAATTAACATAATATAATTTTTAAATTTCACAAAAAACAAAAAAGCAAAGTATTGTTTACAAATTTTGTTAAATAAAACCAGAAATAAATTGGTAGAGGTTCGGAAGTCGGGTCGAACATTTAAAAAAATGTATAATGAATTGCTCTAACATAATGTAATATTTAAAAAAAAATACAAGAATTTTTAAAAATTACCTAATAAATACCTATATAAAGAAAGAAGAGTTGCCGGCAAAGATTTTTTCTAATTGGAAAGTTAAAATCCAGCAAAGATTTTTAAATATTGAAGTGATATCAATAAAATTTACATTGTTTATAAGATATTTTCTCGATACATATTCCAAAAGATCATTACTGTGAAATTGTAAATAAAAAAAACGTTGAAAGAGTGAAATTCAAAAAGTGCAACGATAAAAACTAAAAAAATATAAATAAAATGAGGGGTCACAACGAGTGCAACAACAACAACATAATGAGTTAGTGACACACACTAACTCGGTATATAGGAGAATAAAGAAAAAAAAACAACAACAAACAAACATTACTCACTCGTATAGAGAAAGAAAAAGTAAATAAATGGATACACAAGGATCAGATATGGAAAATTGAAATTTTTTAAATGTAAATAAATTAAAAAAAATAAAGTAGATAGTACTTTTTTAGGATTAAAAGTACTTACTAAATTATTAACTAGAACATAGACTAGTCTACAGATTATTATGTGGACTATTGACTATGTAGTATATTGATTGATATTTTGACAGGTTTATGCACTTTATTGGGAAGTGAATAATCCGCAGACTAGGTATATGGACAATTAACTATTTACTATTTTATTAAATGGTCGATTGACAGGCCTATGAATAATTTTATTGACTACTGTAAAGAGTAAACTACGTACTATGAATTGAATATTTTATAGTCAATAGACTATTTGAAATAATAGTAAATAGACTATTTGATAGAATACAATACAGAATAGACAATACAGACTAGCCCATAGACTAATATATAGTCTATTTCGTAGACTTTGCTATGGAATAGTCTATTAGGTGGTATATTGGCTATTCTGCGGATTAGACGATTTACTAGATAATGGACTGGTCTATGGACTATTATATTGATTAATCTATAGAGTACTTTATGGTCTAGTATGTTGTACAATCTTTTAGTCTTTTGACTAGTCTATTAGCTAATCGATTAATTAATCTGTGGACTACGAAGCAATGCTTGACTAGACTTTGAACTAGTTTATTGACAATTCTATGTAATAGACTAATGAGTAGTCTATTGACTATATTTAAGAGTAAACTATGGACTCGACTCTGTATAGTATATTGAATATTCTATATTCATTAGAAGCGTCATTAGGATCTTAAACAGAATACTAAATAGATTATTAAATATAATGGACAAACTGTTCAGTAAAAAGGTCTATATATTATTCGACTGAATAGTCAATAAACCATTCAATAGTCTAGTACACAGACTAGAAATTAGACTAGTCCGTAGACTAGTAATCGATTCTATTGACTAGCCTATGGACGAGTATATTGGCCAGTCTGTCAATTCAACAATTGTCTACACTATGGATTAGTATATGGACTGGTCTTAGTACATTTCTATTGATTAGTCTATAGAGTCTATAGTATAGACTATTATTTATCCAGTCTTTGAATTAGTCATTTGACTTGCCTATTAATTAGTCTATATATTAACTAGTCTAGAAACTGGGAAGTAAAACTTGGTAATATCAATAAAAAGCATTGAATATATCGTGACTGTTCTGAGATATTTTTCACCGTCTAAAAGTTTAAAATAAAGTAATTTTCCATCCCTGGCAAGGATTAAACACAGTAATCGCACACACTAAAATAAAAGAAAACAAAACAAAGGTGGAGGAGGAGGTAAAACAAAATAAAAGTTAAAAAAAGTAAACAGGAAAAATAAAAGCCAAAACGCAGCATACACACTAAATATTTGTAAGCAACTTGACAAAACGAAGACACAAATTGCAGTTAATAAAATTAAAATGAAATTTCTTCTTTAATTAAAAGTTAACCTTTTTTTAATTAACTAAAGTTTAAATAAAAAACAAAATCAGTTTCCTTTTAATTTTTGTTAACAAAGAAACAAAAAACTTACCATTCAAATCCTTTGTTAACTGGGAACGTGTCGACATTTTGGAGCCGTTTTATTTTTCGTCTTTCTTCGTTTCTTCAAAGGGGAAAGTCTCGTTGACAATAATGATGTTGATGACGATGATAATGAAGATGATGTTAAATACACTTTTATTATTATTATTGTTATTAAGTATATATATATAAGTATATAAGTATATATATAGTGATAATGAAGTTTTGCTCTTGTTATTGGTTTGTTTTTTTTGGTGTCTTCTTTTTTCTTTATTTTCTTGTTTAATTTTTTAAGGTTAAAAAACAGGATTTTTCGTATTTTTTTTTTTTTTGTTGGTTAAGAAGATGTAAAAGAAACTTGGTTAACTCTTTCAGCTAACGAAGCTATAACAGACAGCTTCTTTACTTTTTATATATTTCCTTATTTGAGCTGTTGTAACGAATTAAAATCGTTTTTCAATGCAGCCGCCGCCCGCCTGAATAATACATAAAGTACAAGAATCAAACAGCAGCAGACACTTTTTTCTTCTACAAAAAACTTGTATATATCTTAGCAAGGCTACCGATAACTTCATTCTGTCAGCTAAACATTTTCACTTATTTTCTTCTATTTTTCGGTAATTTTTATTTTAAATTTTAATGAATTTTTAATTGACCAAATTTGATTTGTAAACTGATTCTTCTGTAAATTTTGTTGAAATATATCCAACTTTGTTAAATTTTCCGCAATTATTTCCACCCTCTTTCTTTACGCTCTCACTCTCTTCTTCTTTCTATACCATATTTATTTTTTGTGATTTGCAAAATAGAACAAATGGAAAAAAAGAGAGTTGAAAAAGTCGAAAAAACAGAAGAAAATTAAAAAACACAAAATTTTTTACACTTGAGCAGCAAATTAAGAATTATAAACAGCATTTTATTAATGAAATTATAAATATGGGTGTTTGGTAACACCCATTAATTAGTGAATTTTAAATCGTATTAAATATTAATGTAAATTTCACTTTTTTCTTTGCAAAATTAACACAATTTCTAGTATTGTAAATAACTTTTCATCCGCCTTATTTATTTCAAGAAAAATTCGCGACGCCAGTTGAGAAACGACTGAAAGTGAACAGGAGAGCGAAATGTCAGTTTTGTTTAATAACAGTGTTGGTAATTTAGAGATTTCTTCTTTTGCATATCTTGCGATTTTTAGTTATTTATGAAGAAGAAACACAGTAAGTTGAAATTTTATATATAAAAAATTGCAGAAATTTGAATAATTCTTAAATAAAATAATTATTTATGATATTTAACACTATTTTTTGTTAAAGTATTTATATATTTAACTGTTTATGGAGTTATGCAGTGAATAAAGTCTGTGATGGAAAGCAACATCTTAGCGTTTTTAGTTATAGAAAGTTAACAATACTCTTTAACTAGAATTTTATTGAATTGTTGCCAGATGTTCAAAAATAAAAAGTGTTGCTTCATAGCATATATCGAAATATAATATGTTATTTTAAATCAAACGTTTATTACCTTAATATTAAATATTTTTATTATTAGATTTAAAGGTCTTATAAAGAATATATGTTTATATTCTAAAAAAGGGTTCTATAGTTAATAGCAAAAATCTACTTTTCCAATTTTTTAATTATTGCAAATTTATGTAAAAAAAATTTTCGACTTTTTACAATTTCGAAATTTTTGAACTTTTTATGTCGACTTTTCCCGAATTTTTGATATCTTTTTCAATGTTTATATTAAAATATAATGTTTCTAGGTTTACGAGTATAAAAAAAGTTCGCTTTTAGAATGAGTGCCAAAAAAAAAAAAATAGAAACATTATGGAAATGATTTTTTAGTCTTAAATTCTAGACTGATTTTAGAATTTTGAATACATTTCAAATTTTATTTTCTATAGATATGCGTAAGCATATTTTTTAAATAACCGAAATATGACCAAAATTCCGAATTTTTAATATATGGACAATTTAATGTCAAGTGACTCAACTCAAAAAATCGATTTGGATGAAATTTGCATAAAGGTTTGTACTATTGGATCGTAAGCCAGACACAAATTTTCATCTCTATCGGTCAAGAACTGCCGGAGTTAGAGGGAGGCAAAATTAGACATTTTCGTCATACAGGGTTTTTTTAAGTGCGTGTAACTTTGCACCTAGCGAAAAATTTCCAAAGCAGTTAAAATAGCATTTTTTTCTCAAAATGGGCCCTTTTTGCTCAGAAAAAAGCTTATACAATTTCTTTTAAAGGCGTTATAGTGACATAATGGGATGCGAGTGGAACACATATCTATACAAAAATTTTTTAACTCAAGAAGCATTTCATTTTCGCCTTTTTTTCAAATATACGTTTTTTTTTTTACTCAAAAGAAAGCTTAGACCATTTCTTTTAAGAGCTTTCTTAAAGGGAGGTTACTTTGACCACTTCTAACCCCGGTAGTTCTTTACCAACAGAGCTGAAAGGTGGTGTCTGGCCTACTATCCAACCTTTGTGCAAATTTCATCCAAATCGAAAGGTATCGATTCTAAAAATTGGGTTACTTGACACGAAATTGTCCATATGTTTTATGGACCATATGTTCAATAAATGGAATTTCAGTTTTGTAAAAGTTATAAATTTTAAATAATAAAATATATTCTGAATAAAACTTCTCCGGAAATTGTTTTCCTACTTCATGGTTTAGAAATTCTCAGGAAATTGTTATTCAGAATATGACTATTTGGCAATAATAATAAATTAATGAAAAACTATTTCAATTTAATTTGAATTTAACGTTATATTTGTTTCATACCATCTGGCAACATATATTGTGATTACTTTACTTTTCTAATACAACTATGCTCGTTAGAAATACAATGCTGCTTTTCCGTTCTCTTTATTCTGTTTTGATTACAATTCTAATAAAAAGGCTCTCTTCTGACAAACTCTTTTTCAGTTTATATTTACTCAACTGGTAGAAAAGTCTTATAAAAACATTTTAAATAACTGAGGAAAATAATGGCAAATTTTAGCGCTTTAAATAGATTTATTAAATTGCAAAAGTTTTTAAATAATAAAAGTAAGTTTTATAAATAGCAAAGTTATTCAACTATAATTTAAATAACAAATATAAGTTATGGAATTATTTCACCATGTTCTAAGAAGAAAAAGATTATGATGAATTTTTTTGACAATTCTATTACGAAAGTTTTTTTGGTGCCACTTTTTTTTAATAATTAAGAGAGCGAAAAGTGTGTGTGTGTATGAATTTTGCATTGACATTTCACATTAAAGAAATATTTTACATCGGACTATTAAAATTTAGCTGTTTTTGGTGTTTATTTTAAAAATTATTACTTAAAATTATTAAAAAACTAATAATTAACATAAAAACCAGTAATTGGACTAGTTTTTGAAGTGTTTTAACCGGGGTGTTAATAAAATTTCAACAAAAATCATGAATGATTTAATGAAGCCGGCTGCTGCAGACCAGGGTGCTGAGCATTTGATGGCTTTAATTAAACAGCTGATTAAGGAGCAGCAATATGAGGGAGTTGCCTTGTTATTTACCAGCAACAAGGAAGCTGAACGCAATTTACAATATTTACCCAAAATAGCTATGGATCTGTATCATGACATTTGTTTGGAAAACCTCAATGACAAAGTTAACCAAGAGAATGCCTCCTTGTACGGTTGTGCTGAAGAGCTGCTTAAAATTGTAGCAACCCATGCACCGGCCGAAGAGTTGTTACTCGAACTTTTGGAATTGATAGAGGAAAGTAAAAGTGAATTTGTATTTACCTCATCCTTAAGAGCTCTTCAAATAGTTTTGCTTAGACAAGGAGATGAAAAACCACGTGCCTTGGAATGGAGCCTGAATTCAATATACAATCGCTTAGAAGACTTACCCGTACCAGACTATTTAAAAGAGGGTTATGATTCTAAACAACAAGCACTCTTGGAACAAGATGATCAAATACAAAGCCTTTTAATGCACTACATTACTGTGGGTCTCTTCTATGATCCTCTCATAAATGCTATTTGCTCTAAACCTAGAGATGAAAAGGAACTATTTCGTCCTGTGGGCATAACTAGGCGCAATGTTTTGTGCTGTTTTCTAATAGAACTTTTGGGAAAACCTCTGTCTCTTTTGGATCTAACAAATGATGAGGAAAGAAAAACCAACACCTATTCCCTGCAATGCGCCAAGTCTTTAACGCAGGCTGCCACCAAATGTATAACAGATCCTCTGTTTCTGTTGTCATTTGTAGAGTCAAGGGCACGTTTCAAAAGGCGTGAGGATGAGGCCAAAGGAGTACACGAAATGAGTTCGTGCAATATTTTTCTTATCAATGAAAAACTGCCTTTAGACTGTTTGGCCATCTACTACTATATGGTATTTGTAGAAGGTATAACTAAAGCAAGCATACCTTTAGTTTACCACCCATTATACATTCTGGAAACGTGTTTATATTTAATTTATGAATTACTACTGCAGGATGAACCCGCTTTACATGAAAAATCTCTACTACTCTTGCATAAACTTCTAGAGCAATTAAAAGGTCATGTAATTGATGTCTCTTCGTTAGATTTGGAAATACATAAATCATTTTGTACCACACTTTGCAATATAGTGGGTTACTCTTCTCATACCCAGGTGCGTCAATTGGGTTTAAAAGTTTTACGTCAGTATATATTAAGCTTTGTAGATGAAGCCAAATACCTAATACTCAAAAATCTAATGAAATCAGTAAATCATCATGGCCTGGTGGGTTATTTAGCTACTCTCTATAAAGACTTAGTAGCAGAAGCACTGAAAACTTCCTCTCCTCTGCCGGCTTCCTATAGTGGCAATGATTTTCGTTATATTTTCCTTAATAATATATGCCATTTGCCTCAGGGTGTTGAGACAGATCTGTTGGAGAACTCTGATCGAATTGTGGCCTCGCTTAATACTCTACGCTTTATTGCTCTTAAAGATGTGGAAAATCGTACTGGTTTTTGGAATTTTGCCAAGGAAATTGAAGAGTCCTATTTAAATGCTTTACGGAAAGCTTTGGACTTGTCGGTGGCTCATTTTAAGGCTGAATTGCATAATGTTGAAACGGGCGTAGAACGTCCTTATATGGATCAATTGAACCTATTGGATATTGATGTGCAGAATGATAAACAATCAAAATTGGATCTGCAATTTGATAAAGAAAAACAAATTAGTATTCTTAATCAAAATCTTTGTACTTTTGATCTAATGCGTAGTCTTTTGTCGCGAGCTTGTGAGTGTTTGGAAAGTGCTCCTCGGGCTGTTAAAAGTAAAATGGATGTAAAGCATGTTAAAGATGTTGAAAATGTTTAAATAAAGAGAAAGTGAAAGAAAATGTATTGGTGTTTTTCTTCTTTAGCGAAATTAAGAATTTTGGTTCTAATTTTGTTCTAACTTCAGTTCTAGTTATATTCTACTTTAGTTCTAGTTCAGTTTTAGTTCAGTTCTAGTTCTAGTTCAGTTCTAGTTCGGTTCTGTTCAGTTCTAGTTCAGTTCAGTTCTAGTTTAGTTCTAGTTCAGTTCTAGTTCAGTTCTAGTTCAGTTCTAGTTCAGTTCTAGTTCAGTTCCAGTTCAGTTCTAGTTCAGTTCTAGTTCAGTTCTAGTTTAGTTTTAGTTCAGTTCTAGTTCAGTTTTAGTTCAGTTTTAGTTCAGTTCTAGTTCAGTCCAGTTCTAGTTCAGTTCTAGTTCAGTTCTAGTTCAGTTCTAGTTCGGTTCTAGTTCAGTTCTAGTTCAGTTCTAGTTCAGTTCTAGTTCAGTTCTAGTTCAGTTCTAGTTCAGTTCAGTTCTGTTCAGTTCTAGTTCAGTTCAAGTTCAGTTCTAGTTCAGTTCTAATATTGGAATTTTATAATTTGATGACAATACTTATGACTGCAACTCTAAACAATGTTTTATTTATGACTAAAACATTTTTAAATATTAAATACAAAACTTTTTTAAGTTTCTAAACAATCTATACATCTTAAGCGAATAACTTTATGAAAAATCCCAGTCACAACTGTTAATTATTTAATGAAAACAACTGCATTGCAAACGATGCGAAAGTGTTGAATAGAAATCACTAATTAACAGACATGTGTGAATGAATAGATGAAATCTAATATTGAAGATATACACACTCAAACTCGTGTTAGTATAGTACATATTTTAAAATAACAAATAATATAACCAAAATAAACCCCACTAATATATTCAACTCTATTTATGTCTAGATGTAAATCTAAGTCATCAATTTACGTGCCGGACTCTAACGACAACATCGGCAAAAAATCATCTAAATGAAAATAAAGAAAATAAACAAACTACAAAGCATTCACAGCATGTGACCTTTAAATTACAAATACCACTAGACCACCGAACATTTTGCACAAAATCAACAAAAGACTCATCGGCCGGCACAAGCATCGATGAGTTCCGGGCTAGAGAAGAGAAACGGGAAGAGGAATTCGAACAACAACAGAAAGCCCAAACGCAACAAGAGGAAGATGAGAAAAAAGCTAAACTAGATGGTGTACGTACAAAAATATTAGAGGCTGCCTTAAAGCATGTGCCCACTCTAGGTTGGACTCGTAATGCCATAGTGCAAGGTGCTGAAGAGACTGGTTATCCCAGTGTGGTGCATGGTATGTTTCCTGAGGGAGGTTTTGATTTGGTATCCTATTTCAATGGCAAATGCAATGAGGAATTGTTGAAACTTTTGCAAGAGGAGACTGATAATGGTAACAAAGAGATAAGTAATCCTTTGGAGTTTTTGGTGCGTTTCGTTAGATTACGTTTGGAAATGATAACACCCTATAAAAGTCAATGGCCACAGGCTTTGGCTCTCATTGCTCTGCCACAGAATGCCTCCACGGCGTTAGCACAAGTTCTAACGCTGGTTGATGATATTTGCTATTATTCGGGAGATCGTTCGGTAGATGTAAGTAGAAAACTTAAAAATATATTAATCATTACTAAAATGTATTTCCCTTTTAGATTGGCTGGTATACCAGACGCATTGGCTTGGCTACCATAATGAAAATGACCGAATTGTATATGATGCAAGATAATTCAACACAACATCAAAAAACTTGGGAATTTTTACAAAATCGCATGGATGAAGCGGTACAATTGCAAATGGTGTTACAACAAACCGAAAATGTTACACACAAATTCCAAAGTTCATTTAATTCTGCCTTTATTACAGTAAGTTTTCAATTTTCTAATATAAAATTGCAATAAATTTTAATTTTTTTTCTTTTTTACTTTTAGGCTCGTAATATTTTGGGTTTAAATTATAATAGACCTTAGATTTTAAGTTATTATTGAATGTTACAAACGCTTGTTTTTATTATTATTTTTTTTTTCGTTTGTTTAATAATTATTAAAAATTTAACCACAATATTTTTACATGAAATGTATATTTTTTTAAAAAAAACTTTAAGTATAATCGTTTAAAGAGTGAAGATTTTTTTGTTAATGAACTTTTTATTTTTGAATTGTAAATAAAAATGAGAAATGTTAATTAAAAGAAACGAGTGTTTTAATGTGGTTTTTAGACGAACTAGAACTAAACTAAAGTAGAACTGAATTAGAACTCAACTAGATCTGAAATTGGACTGAACTAGAACTAAATTACGACTGGACTGGAGCAAAATTGGAATTGAAATAGAAATGAATTAAAACTGGAGTAATCTAGAAGTGAACTAGAACTGAACAAGTACTGCAGTAGAACTGAAGTGAGTAGAAGTGTACAAGAACAGAACTAGAACTGAACTAGAACTGAATTATAACTGAACTAGAACTGAACTAGAACTGAACTAGAACTGAACTAGAACTGAACTAGAACTGAACTAGAACTGAACTAGAACTGAACTAGAACTGAACTAGAACTGAACTGAACTGAACTAGAACTGAACTAAAACTGAACTAGAACTGAATTAGAACTGAACTAGAACTGAATTAGAATTGAACTAGAATTGAACTGGAAGTGATCTAGAACTAAAGTAAAATTGAACTAGGACTGAACTAGAACTGAACTAGAATTGAACTGGAAGTGAACTAGAACTAAAGTAAAATTGAACTAGAACTGAACTAGAATTGAACTAGAACTGAACTAGAACTGAACTAGAACTGAACTAGAACTGAACTAGAACTGAACTAGAACTGAACTAGAACTGAACTAGAACTGAACTAGAACTGAACTAGAACTGAACTAGAACTGAACTAGAACTGAACTAGAACTGAACTAGAACTGAACTGAACTAGAACTGAACTAGAACTGAAGTAGAACTGAAATAGAACTGAACTAGAACTGAACTAGAACTGAACTAGAACTGAACTAGAACTGAACTAGAACTAGAACTAGAACTGAACTAGAACTGAACTAGAACTGAATTAGAATTGAACTAGAATTAAACTGGAAGTGAACTAGAACTGAACTAAAAATTAACTAGAATTGAACTAGAACAGAACTAAAATTAACTAGAATTGAACTAGAACTGAACTAGAATTGAACTAGAACTGAACTAGAACTGAACTAGAACTGAACTAGAACTGAAATAGAACTGAACTAGAACTGAACTAGAACTGAACTAGAACTGAACTAGAACTGAACTAGAACTGAACTAGAACTGAACTAGAACTGAACTAGAACTGAACTAGAACTGAACTAGAACTGAACTAGAACCGAACTAGATCTAACTAGAACTGAACTAGAACTGAGCTAGAACTGAACTAGAACTGAATTAGAACTGAACTAGATCTAAACTAGAACTGAACTAGAACTGAACTAGAACTGAACTAGAACTGAACTAGAACTGAACTGAACTAGAACTGAACTAGAACTGAACTAGAACTGAACTAGAACTGAACTAGAACTGAACTAGAACTGAACTAGAACTGAACTAGAACTGAACTAGAACTGAACTAGAACTGAACTAGAACTGAACTAGAACTGAACTAGAACTGAACTAGAACTGAACTAGAACTGAACTAGAACTGAACTAGAACTGAACTAGAACTGAACTAGAACTGAACTAGAACTGAACTAGAACTGAACTAGAACTGAACTAGAACTGAACTAGAACTGAACTAGAACTGAACTAGAACTGAATTAGAATTGAACTAGAAGTGAACCAGAACTGAACTAAAATAATTTTAACATTTTCATATTTTTAATTTAAATTTATTATGTAAGTAGTTAATTAATAAATAACATATATCATGCTATTAAATGGTTTTTTTGTTTTATTTATTATAAAAATATGATTTCAAATCTTATAAGTCTTATTCTTTGCTAAACGTAACCAACATAAGTAGAAACAAATATTTATATATGAAATAATGAAAAATATATAATTATAAATAACATGCAACATTGCACAAATACAATACCCATAAAAGGCTTAAGAGTAATTTGCTATTGCACTTGTTAGTGCAATTGTTCAATTGTTGCATAATAGTTTTATGTTATTTTCAAATATTTCTCTTTCATGACATTCATATGTAAAATTTAATAATTATTTAAAAAATATTTTGTAATTAAAAGAAAACACAATTATTATCAATAGTTTTTAAAAACTTTCGTTGTTCTTATATGCCTAAATAAATATGTACATACATAATAATATTAATAATAATATAAAATAAATACATCTATAGAATAATGAATAAATATTCCTATAAATAACCATAGGTCTCTGTATACATTTAACACTTAATAATAAGAAAACATATTAAAATTAATTGTCTTATATCTTAAATAGAAAACATTTAGAAAATTTAAAAATTCGTTTAACAATTTCTTTAACGGTTTTCGTTTGTTCCTTACAAATATTTTTCTTATAATAATTATTTAAAAACTTTTTAATTGACTTTATTTACAGAGGTTTTAAATACGATTCATCACTAGCTACGTTTTGTATGCTGGAAAAAGAAAAACATACCAAATTTTTAATAAAAAAAATAAGAAATTATTTTTTCATTTAATTCATTAGTATATGTAGTATTTTATCATACTAACCTCTCTTGTTTCTTACTCAAATCTTTATTCACTTCAGAATAAATTGTTGGTGCATCCTTGGTGTCATTTAAGGATGTTAACATTTCATCAAGTTTTGTATAATACCATTAAATGTTGGTCTCTTTGCAGGTTCGGCATGCCAACAGGAATACATTAAATCATAACTATTTGAAATAATATAAAAAATAACATTTATATGTTAAGAAGAATAAGAGAAGAGTGAAAATCGATAAAAAAACTGAAAGATAATAAAGTAATCTATCTATTCTATCTATCTATCTATCTATCTTATCTATCTATCTATCTATCTATCTATCTATCTATCTATCTATCTATCTATCTATCTATCTATCTATCTATCTATCTATCTATCTATCTATCTATCTATCTATCTATCTATCTATCTATCTATCTATCTATCTATCTATCTATCTATCTATCTATCTATCTATCTATCTATCTATCTATCTATCTATCTATCTATCTATCTATCTATCTATCTATCTATCTATCTATCTATCTATCTATCTATCTATCTATCTATCTATCTATCTATCTATGTATATATCTATCTATCTATCTATCTATCTATCTATCTATCTATCTATCTATCTATGTATATATCTATCTATCTATCTATGTATATATCTATCTATCTATCTATCTATCTATCTATCTATCTATCTATCTATCTATCTATCTATCTATCTATCTATCTATCTATCTATCTATCTATCTATCTATCTATCTATCTATCTATCTATCTATCTATCTATCTATCTATCTATCTATCTATCTATCTATCTATCTATCTATCTATCTATCTATCTATCTATCTATCTATCTATCTATCTATCTATCTATCTATCTATCTATCTATCTATCTATCTATCTATCTATCTATCTATCTATCTATCTATCTATCTATCTATCTATCTATCTATCTATCTATCTATCTATCTATCTATCTATCTATCTATCTATCTATCTATCTATCTATCTATCTATCTATCTATCTATCTATCTATCTATCTATCTATCTATCTATCTATCTATCTTCTATCTATCTATCTATCTATCTATCTATCTATCTATCTATCTATCTATCTATCTATCTATCTACTATCTATCTATCTATCTATCTATCTATCTATCTATCTATCTATCTATCTATCTATCTATCTATCTATCTTATCTATCTATCTATCTATCTATCTATCTATCTATCTATCTATCTATCTATCTATCTATCTATCTATCTATCTATCTATCTATCTATCTATCTATCTATCTATCTATCTATCTATCTATCTATCTATCTATCTATCTATCTATCTATCTATCTATCTATCTATCTATCTATCTATCTATCTATCTATCTATCTATCTATCTATCTATCTATCTATCTATCTATCTATCTATCTATCTATCTATCTATCTATCTATCTATCTATCTATCTATCTATCTATCTATCTATCTATCTATCTATCTATCTATCTATCTATCTATCTATCTATCTATCTATCTATCTATCTATCTATCTACTATCTATCTATTCTATCTATCTATCTATCTATCTATCTATCTATCTATCTATCTATCTATTTATCTATCTTTATCTATCTATCTATCTATCTATCTATCTATCTATCTATCTATCTATCTATCTATCTATCTATCTATCTATCTATCTATCTATCTATCTATCTATCTATCTATCTATCTATCTATCTATCTATCTATCTATCTATCTATCTATCTATCTATCTATCTATCTATCTATCTATCTATCTATCTATCTACCTACCTATTGCAGAAACTTACAATAATCTCTAGATTATACAATATATCTAAATATACTTACAATTCTTGGCCACAACCTTTCGGTTTCTCCATGCGATAACCACTTTTCAGTAAATGCAATAAGCGACTTGTTGATATTGAAGGATAAGGTGTTGCGCCCAGTGTTATAATTTCATATAACAAAATGCCATAAGACCAACTAAAAAAAATGAAAAAATATAAATAAATTGTTGTTATAGTTGCATATTTACAATTTGATTATTAAATCTATTATAGAGTTATACAAAACAATTTTGTATTCGCTTTTGGAAAAAAATAAAAAAAACTAAAATTTAATTTAACACAATAAAGCTGTTATTAAAGACAACAAAATACAGAAAGTGTAGTAAGCAGAACATTTCCTAGAAATTATCAGTCTTTAATTGTATTCTAAAACAAAATGTAGTTTTATTAGTATGCATGTGTAAATTTAGGGCTATAAATGATGACAGTATGTATTTAAAATCAGTCTTAGCAGAAATTCACAGACAGACAAAATAATTGTATAAATTTCTTAAAATTTTTTTTTACACAGTATGTATTATTTTTTTAATTTTATCTAGTGCAGACATAGGAGGCCGTGTTCAAAATATGAATTTACTTTTAAATTATTCTGAGAATAAATTTGATAGTTAATAATAGAATGGCAAATATTTGTAAATACTTACACATCACTTTGGGTGGTGTAGACTTGATGTGTCATTGATTCGAGAGCCAACCATTTAATTGGTAATTTTCCATTGCCAGTTTTTTTGTACATGTTTTCCTGATAGACATCACGACTCAAGCTGTGATATTATAAAACATATAAGGATAATATTAATAGGAAAATTTATTTTTGTAATGGTAAAATATTAAAGGACACGTTATTAAAAATTATAAATAAAACTTTTGTGAAAAAAAAATTAAATTTAAAATAACTGGACTATAAGTAACACTATAAACTAGACTATAGACTAGACTATAGACTAAACTATAGACTAGACTATAGACTAGACTATAGACTAGACTATAGACTAGACTATAGACTAGACTATAGACTAGACTATAGACTAGACTATAGACTAGACTATAGACTAGACTATAGACTAGACTATAGACTAGACTATAGACTAGACTATAGACTAGACTATAGACTAGACTATAGACTAGACTATAGACTAGACTATAGACTAGACTATAGACTAGACTATAGACTAGACTATAGACTAGACTATAGACTAGACTATAGACTAGTCTATAGACTAGACTATAGACTAGACTATAGACTAGACTATAGACTAGACTATAGACTAGACTATAGACTAGACTATAGACTAGACTATAGACTAGACTATAGACTAGACTATAGACTAGACTATAGACTAGACTATAGACTAGACTATAGACTAGACTATAGACTAGACTATAGACTAGACTATAGACTAGACTATAGACTAGACTATAGACTAGACTATAGACTAGACTATAGACTAGACTATAGACTAGACTATAGACTAGACTATAGACTAGACTATAGACTAGACTATAGACTAGACTAGACTAGACTAGACTAGACTATAGACTAGACTATAGACTAGACTATAGACTAGACTATAGACTAGACTATAGACTAGACTATAGACTAGACTATAGACTAGACTATAGACTAGACTATAGACTAGACTAGACTAGACTAGACTATAGACTAGACTATAGACTAGACTATAGACTAGACTATAGACTAGACTATAGACTAGACTATAGACTAGACTATAGACTAGACTATAGACTAGACTATAGACTAGACTATAGACTAGACTATAGACTAGACTATAGACTAGACTATAGACTAGACTATAGACTAGACTATAGACTAGACTATAGACTAGACTATAGACTAGACTATAGACTAGACTATAGACTAGACTATAGACTAGACTATAGACTAGACTATAGACTAGACTATAGACTAGACTATAGACTAGACTATAGACTAGACTAGACTAGACTATAGACTAGACTATAGACTAGACTATAGACTAGACTATAGACTAGACTATAGACTAGGCTATAGACTAGACTAGACTAGACTAGACTATACTAGTAGACTAGACTAGACTATAGACTAGACTATAGACTAGACTATAGACTAGACTATAGACTAGACTATAGACTAGACTAGAAATCATTTATAGAATTGTAACCTTTACTTACCCAAAATCGGCAATTTTGACAGTTCTATCTGGAGCCACTAAAACATTTCGAGCTGCTAAATCACGATGCACTACTTTATTTTTGGCCAAAAAGTCCTGGAATTATATAAAATTATATAAATCTACACATATGGTTAACAGATTATTTACTCACCATACCAACAGCCACTTGTCGAGCAATATTAAGTAAATCTCCACAAGATAGTGGCACTCGATTGCAGTGACTTGATACGAAAACATCCTTTTCAGTAACATGAGATTTTCTCGTTTTGCTCAGTTTGCCAGGAACTTTTGTTTTATCGGGATTTTTACGTGACTCCGAGGAAAAAATTGAAAAATATGATTTATTTTCAATTGCGATATTTAATTTATTTAATGCGTTTTGCTTCTGTTCTTTCATTTTGCAATCACAATTTTTAATTTCAATTGTTGTGTCACTGCTGATTGTATTTACAGGTTGTTCCTGTTGCTGTTGTTGCTTAAGTATACGTTCTAATACTTCATTATCTTTAACGATATCAGTGGCATTAATATTTTTAATAATTCCAACATTACATTTACAGGAATTTGTACAAAAACCATGGTAACCATATGATTTATTTTCTGCTGCAGGAGATAAAATATTTGGTTTGGAGGTGGTTTCATTTAAATCTTCAATATGTTGAGAGTTTAATTTCTGTAAATTAATGTCGTTGTGGTTATTTGTTCCATTAGTGTTTGATGAGGAGGTGACATTTATTTCATTGTATTTTGTTTTAAAATGTTCTATGGCATCAGCATTCTTATCTTTACTTTTAAGTTCCATTAACTTTTCCTTGTCCTCGTCATGTGGCTGATATTTGATTTGATCTGTCTCAAACGACTCGTTCAAACTATTGCTACTGCTTCGTGAGTGCAATTGTGCTGATGAATCCTGACTACTGCTATCACCTTGATTTAATTCAATATAAGAAATTGTTGCTCCTAAATGTTGTCTTTTTATTTGTAATTCATGCAAAAAATGCCATTCGTCTCTGGAAATAGAAATCAAATTGCAATAATTTTTATGCCAATAAATTCTAACAGATAAATAGTTGTGGGCACGAAAAGCTGTCTAGAATTTCATAGGAATTTGTTTTAAATTTCAAAGAACTTCTTTAAAAAAATTTCATTTGAAACTTTATAAATTTAACTTTTAAACATTTGTTTTCAACTTTCCATATAAACGTGAAATCCTATTAAATTTTAATTTAGCAATTAAACATTTCCATTTGCTGAAGCCACAGCAAAGATAAATTTATATTTTGCAATATTTAAATAAGATTTTATACAATACTTTTTTTTAAACCATTTTTTTAATTATATTTTATTTGTATTTGTTTAGGCTCAGCAAAAGTATGTGTTTAAATGTTTCTCTATGACATGTACTTGTGCAAATATGTGGCGGAAATAACGGTTTTTATTAAACACGTTTTATTTTGTTTGCTAACCATAAATTCTAAACAGGGTGTGCTGAAAAGTTCTCCCAATTTCTTTCTTTAAACTTTTATTTTAGAGAATATTTAAAACCTTAAAAGACCAAACTATAGTTAAGTTTAAAACTAGACTATAGATTGGTTTATAAACAAGACTATAGTCACAATTACAGTCCCGATCATAGAGTTGACTTTAGTCAAGATTATAGACTAGAATAAAAACTAGGTTATAGTCAAGACTATAGTCTATAGAGTTGACTATAGTAAAGAATAAAGACTAGACTATTGTCAAGACTATAGACTAGACTACAGTTTAAAGTTTAAACTAGATTATAGTCAAGATTATCGACTAAACTATAGTCAAAAGTATATAAGATTTTATATAGTATAGTCAGCACTATACATTAGGCTACAATCAAAAGTAACAAGTAAGAGTGTTATATTCGGCTATGCCGAATCTTATATACCCACCATCAAACCTCGTTTGACTAGAATGAAACTTACTTATGTCGAATTTCATCTATATACTCGTATATTTAGGCCAGTTATAAGCGTTAAAGTAATTTTCTGAAGGGCACCTTATCAATCCTCTAGCTATTTCCATTCGGACTCTATCGTGCTTTCAACAGACATACAGACAGACGGATTGATTTAAAAGCAAAACTATAGTTTAAATTACAGACTCGATTATAAAGTTGACTTTAGTCAAGATTATAGACTAGAATATATACTAGGTTATTGTCAAGACTATAGTCTATAGAGTTGACTAAAGTAAAGAATAAAGACTATAGACTAGACTACAGTTTAAAGTTTAAACTAGATTATAGTCAAGATTATCGACTAGACTATAGTCAAAAATATATACGATTTTATATGGTACTATAAATTAGACTATAATCAAAAGTAAAAACTAAACTATAGGCTAAACTGTAGCCATGAGTGTAGACTAAATCATAGACAAGTTAAAATAATAATCTCGATTAATCGCTTAATTAAAATAATTCAGAATATATAAACTCTTAAAGGTCCCAAGGTATGTAGCAATTCCAAACGTAAGTACATTTCAATTATTTACTCTTTTTGTAAAACCCATTTACCTTAAAAAATTCAACAGGTTCCCAAAACTACAGTACTCAGTGACTAACATCATTTCACTGCTAAAACGTGTACAATGACCAATTATACCAACAATATTGGGATGCTTTTCAACAGATTTCATAACTTCTATCTCACGACGAAAAGCGTATATGTCATCAGCAGAGGGATGATCTGGAAATGATTTAAAAGTAAAATACAACATTAATAATATATATATACATACCTGCATACAAACAGATACAATCATAAGTATAAGTAATTATAAACAATCTATTTTATATATTTATTTTATTTATATTTAATTTACCTTTTAACATTTTAACAGCCACCTCTTGCGTGGTGCCCAATTTTTTATCTTTATATAGACCAAGTTTTACCAAACCAAAGGCGCCTTCACCCAGCACTTGATACAGTATCAAATCGTTACGATTAATTTCCATGTCATCATCATAAAGCAAACTTTCTTGTACTTTGTTTTCATATGTCAAATCATCGGCATTTCCCTTGAGATGTGTAACGAAATCAAAAGTATCTTTGGGATCGATGGGTGCTTTCTTTTCCAGTTCCTTGGGGTGGTAAAAGAAATATTTTGTTTAGTAAAAATTCTATATAGTGCAATCTATAGTCTATAATCTAGCCTATAGTGTAGTCTATGGTCTAATCTATAGTTTAGCCTATAGTGTAGTCTATGGTATAATCTATAGTCTAGTCTAGCCTATAGTCTAGTCTATAGTCTATAATCTAGCCTATAGTGTAGTCTATGGTCTAATCTATAGACTATAGTCTAGTCTATAGTCAAGTCTATAGTCTAGTCTATAGTCAAGTCTATAGTCTAGTCTATAGTCTAGTCTATAGTCTAGTCTATAGTCTAGTCTATAGTCTAGTCTAGTCTATAGTCTAGTCTATAGTCTAGTCTATAGTCTAGTCTATAGTCTAGTCTATAGTCTAGTCTATAGTCTAGTCTATAGTCTAGTCTATAGTCTAGTCTAGTCTATAGTCTAGTCTATAGTCTAGTCTAGTCTATAGTCTAGTCTATAGTCTAGTCTATAGTCTAGTCTATAGTCTAGTCTATAGTCTAGTCTATAGTCTAGTCTATAGTCTAGTCTATAGTCTAGTCTATAGTCTAGTCTATAGTCTAGTCTATAGTCTAGTCTATAGTCTAGTCTATAGTCTAGTCTATAGTCTAGTCTATAGTCTAGTCTATAGTCTAGTCTATAGTCTAGTCTATAGTCTAGTCTATAGTCTAGTCTATAGTCTAGTCTATAGTCTAGTCTATAGTCTAGTCTATAGTCTATAGTCTAGTCTATAGTCTAGTCTATAGTCTAGTCTAGTAGTCTAGTCTATAGTCTAGTCTATAGTCTAGTCTATAGTCTAGTCTATAGTCTAGTCTATAGTCTAGTCTATAGTCTAGTCTATAGTCTAGTCTATAGTCTAGTCTATAGTCTAGTCTATAGTCTAGTCTATAGTCTAGTCTATAGTCTAGTCTATAGTCTAGTCTATAGTCTAGTCTATAGTCTAGTCTATAGTCTAGTCTATAGTCTAGTCTATAGTCTAGTCTATAGTCTAGTCTATAGTCTAGTCTATAGTCTAGTCTATAGTCTAGTCTATAGTCTAGTCTATAGTCTAGTCTATAGTCTAGTCTATAGTCTAGTCTATAGTCTAGTCTATACTATAGTCTAGTCTATAGTCTAGTCTATAGTCTAGTCTATAGTCTAGTCTAGTCTAGTCTAAGTCTAGTCTATAGTCTAGTCTATAGTCTAGTCTATAGTCTAGTCTACGTCTAGTCTATAGTTAGTCTATAGTCTAGTCTATAGTCTAGTCTCTAGTCTAGTCTATAGTCTAGTCTAGTCTAGTCTATAGTCTCGTTATAGTCTAGTCTATAGTCTAGTCTATAGTCTAGTCTATAGTCTAGTCTATAGTCTAGTTATCGTCTAGTCTATAGTCTAGTCTATAGTCTAGTCTATAGGTCTAGTCTAGTCTATAGTCTAGTCTAGTCTAGTTATAGTCTAGTCTATAGGTCTAGTCTATAGTCTAGTCTATAGTTAGTCTATAGTCTAGTCTATAGTTCTAGTCTATAGTCTAGTCTATAGTCTAGTCTATAGTCTAGTCTTAGTCTAGTCTATAGTCTAGTCTATAGTCTAGTCTATAGTCTAGTCTATAGTCTAGTCTATAGTTAGTCTATAGTCTAGTCTATAGTTAGTCTATAGTCTAGTCTATAGTCTAGTCTATAGTCTAGTCTATAGTCTAGTCTATAGTCTAGTCTATAGTCTAGTCTATAGTCTAGTCTCTATAGTCTAGTCTATAGTCTAGTCTATAGTCTAGTCTATAGTCTAGTCTATAGTCTAGTCTATAGTCTAGTCTATAGTCTAGTCTATAGTCTAGTCTAGTCTAGTCTATAGTCTAGTCTATAGTCTAGTCTATAGTCTAGTCTATAGTCTAGTCTATAGTCTAGTCTATAGTCTAGTCTATAGTCTAGTCTATAGTCTAGTCTATAGTCTAGTCTATAGTCTAGTCTATAGTCTAGTCTATAGTCTAGTCTATAGTCTAGTCTATAGTCTAGTCTATAGTCTAGTCTATAGTCTAGTCTATAGTCTAGTCTATAGTCTAGTCTATAGTCTAGTCTATAGTCTAGTCTATAGTCTAGTCTAGTCTAGTCTATAGTCTAGTCTATAGTCTAGTCTATAGTCTAGTCTATAGTCTAGTCTATAGTCTAGTCTATAGTCTAGTCTATAGTCTAGTCTATAGTCTAGTCTATAGTCTAGTCTATAGTCTAGTCTATAGTTTATATTCTAGTTTATAGTTTGGTGTACTATACTGTCTAGTTTATTAACTATTGCAATTTAATAAAAAATTGTAATTTACTTAAATTTTAAATTATATTAATAAAACTTACCTCAAAATATTTACATCTCTTCTGATAGCGTTTCAGTTTAGCTCTACGATGGTAAATAATGAATATTGTTAGAGACAAAATGGCAACACAAAATATGGGTGCTAATATGACTGCAATCAGTTTTACAATAGGATTTTTCTCTGAAAAACAAATAAAATAATAGCACATGTTTTTATTTCATTACTGGTGAAATTGAGTTTGTTGTGTTAAAAAACAAATATACAATTGCAATTTTGTGCAGATTGTGTAATAAGTAGGGTGACAATGATAAAAAAATGATTTAAATCGTTCGATATCCTTTTTGATATAATCGAAATTAAATAGAAAAGTTTATATCTATATCATAATTATTATTTTTTATAATATTTACATAAAAAGTTTTTCTTTAAAACAAAAAATCCAAAGTTTACTTTGTAGAGCCACCCTAATAAGTATGTATATGTATGGTACATTTACTTGCATGTTATATATTAAAGTAAACTATATAAATGTACATACATGTGTACATATGTACCTATATCGTTAGCTCAAAAATAAAAATTGGTATAAGATTTTTAAAGTACTGATTTCAAATTTTGTATATGTTTTAAAACATATCAAATATGGTACAAGGGGGATCACTAGCCATAGAGGCATATCTGCCAACACCGAATAACATATGTTTTTTAAATGAATAAAAGTATAAGAGTAATAAACTATTCAAATATCTAAAATAACAAAAAATTCTAAAATATGTTCTATGTTTTTATTAGAAAACATTATTTTAAAGGCCTTTGGTCCACCCTTTTATTATATTTATAAATTATTTATATATATTTTGTTACTTTTGTAAAATTAACAAAATTCTCATTAAGGATTCTAGCATTTTTGTTAGCGCTAAATTCAAAATGAAATATTTTACTTTTGTTACAACAACAAAGATAAACTTATAAAGGTTTTACTGTATTCACAATATGTAAGTATGTACTTTGTTTAAATTACCCGGAATATGAACTACAGTTTTTATTATATCTGTTAAAGATGTTGTTGTATGTCCACCCCTGGTGTATGCTGTAAGGCTCACTTCATAAAATACACCATAGAAAGTTATTTGTGGTATGTAGAAATTATGAACATCCTGTAGAAAAGAAATAGAAAAAAATATATATAATTAATTTTACTGCTTACAGAATTAACTTTGTAAAAATTAACAGAAATAACTTTTTGTAAACAAATTAAAAGAATCCGTTTATGATTTTGTTTGGTTTCTAACGATTTAGATGGTGGATATAAAATTAATCAAAGTTAGTAAGAAATTAAATTTACACTTAAATACAAGAAAATTACACAGGCCCACAAATGTTTTAAATACATTTGCCATTAACATTTCACATGACATCAAATTCATTTAATATTTGATTGATAAATAAATTATCAACATTAGTTCTAAAATGAATGGTTATATGAAAAATCAAATTGAAATTGATACGTACATATTTGGTAATGGAAATACATATGTATTTTTTTATACACAAACGATTTCCTCTACATGTTTAACCTGCAATTTAGAGGTTTTGGTATTCGAACATATTCTCAAATAAATATTGTTAAAGCGAAACAATTTACTATTGTAGTTCTGTCTGTGGGTGGGTTTGGATTACCACTAGAGATTCTGGTCTGTTTCAGTACAACTTGTGTATGGTCATTGTTACCTTGTGTGATTAAGACTAAGTTCGAATTTTGTTATAATGTATATAAATGTGGTAAGAAAGTATAGACGATTATGCCCGACCGATATGGTATCCTACAATGGCGTGCTTAGTATGGGACAATGTTCTGTAAAGGTTAGTTCCTAACAATTACTTCAAAAATAGTCTGTTACGTATTTATGTTGGATTTCACAGACCTA
The DNA here is from genome assembly GCF_015586225.1 of Lucilia sericata. Taxonomy (NCBI): domain Eukaryota; kingdom Metazoa; phylum Arthropoda; class Insecta; order Diptera; family Calliphoridae; genus Lucilia; species Lucilia sericata. The sequence continues at coordinate 27,095 of NW_023996341.1, read as the reverse complement.
AAGTTTTTAAGCTGTACTTAATCCGAATCTTTTTCTCATAATTTGTCTATAACATCAGGTTTACAAATTATTCTAGCCAATTTATAGTATAACAGGACTATCGAATGGCATAACATGTTAGAGATTTTAGTGATTAGATAAATAGATATATAGATAGATAGATAGATAGATAGATAGATAGATAGATAGATAGATAGATAGATAGATAGATAGATAGATAGAGAGATAGATAGATAGATAGATAGATAGATAGATAGATAGATAGATAGATAGATAGATAGATAGATAGATAGATAGATAGATAGATAGATAGATAGATAGATAGATAGATAGATAGATAGATAGATAGATAGATAGATAGATAGATAAATAGATAGACAGATAGATAATTAGATAGATAGATAGATAGATAGATAGATAGATAGATAGATAGATAGATAGATAGATTGATAGATAGATAGATAGATAGATAGATAGATAGATAGATAGATAGATAGATAGATAGATAGATAGATAGATAGATAGATAGATAGATAGATAGATAGATAGATAGATAGATAGATAGAGAGATAGATAGATAGATAGATAGATAGATGGATAGATAGATAGATAGATAGATAGATAGATAGATAGATAGATAGATAGAGATAGATAGATAGATAGATAGATAGATAGATAGATAGATAGATAGATAGATAGATAGATAGATAGATAGATAGATAGATAGATAGATAGATAGATAGATAGATAGATAGATAGATAGATAGATAGATAGATAGATAGATAGATAGATAGATAGATAGATAGATAGATAGATAGATAGATAGATAGATAGATAGATAGATAGATAGATAGATAGATAGATAGATAGATAGATAGATAGATAGATAGATAGATAGATAGATAGATAGATAGATAGGTAGGTAGGTAGGTAGCTAGTAAGTAAGTTAGTTAATAAGTTTGTTAGTTAGTTAGTTAGTTAGTTAGTTAGTTAGTTAGTTAGTTAGTTAGTTAGTTAGTTAGTTAGTTAGTTAGTTAGTTAGTTAGTTAGTTAGTTAGTTAGTTAGTTAGTTAGTTAGTTGGAGGCACACAACTAAATATTTATTAGTAACTCTGTTCATTTTGGAGAGGACTATTATATGGGGGTTACGTGAAATCATGGACTGACTTCAAGCGTACAAATAGATTCCGTCTTAGGACAAACATTTGTCGAACTCATTTCAAGATTTACATGGGCAAACGGAGAGATCTATTCGGAAAATGGTTAGGATTCTATTGGTACAAATATCAGGACATACCTATAATACTTTCTCCACTATAGTGGTGAAGGGTATAAATATACTTAGTTATATCCGATAGATGGCTAATTTTTAGATTTTTGTCAAATTGTAAATATGTGTTGGATAATATAGACCTCTAGCAAGACTACAATCTTCAGAATATAGAATATTGTTATTTTTTATAGAATGGTAAAAAGGCAAAGGCAATAATCATCACTTTTCATTTTTGAAAATTTTAACCAAAATCACATAGAATTTTGCTGAAAATAGTTTATGTAAATTTTTTTAAAGAATTTTCTACTTTGTAGATATTTTCCGATTAAGTTTGGAGTTTTCTCTCATTAAATTTTCTTAACATTAAATCTATTTAATTCCAATTTCTTGGATATGAAAGTGTGCTAAGGTAAATTAATTATTTCCTTTATTATTTTAAGTGACATTGTATTAAACAGCTTTTGGCATTCTTATTTTTTTTTTTTTTTTGTAGAAAGTATAAAACTTGAAATATTTAACCCAAATTATATGTAATACCTATCTAAACAGCTATTTAAACATTTAAAAAAATTAAAATATTTTGTTCTATGTAATCAATTTAAGACTATTGATGTGTATGTAAACAATTCTTATAATTATGTAATTCAATGAATTATTATTAATATCTTAATAATTACACATGAAAACACTTCAAAGTAGACTGTAGAATATTCCTTATTCCTTAACAGCTAAAATCAATTGCTTCTTACTTACCTTAGGTAATTCATATACTGTTATATTTCCTTGTTCTGATAAATCCTGTATACGAAGCGAATAATTGTCGGGCAAGTGGTTGGGTATAAGCCAACTTATGTTTAATGAATAGATATTTTTATCCAAAGCCATTTGTTCTAATTGCAAATTTTGAGGAGCTTCAGGAGCTATAGAAAATAAAGGAAACATTAAAACAATTATACTTAATAAATGTTATATTTAATAATTTAAACAAATTTAATAAATTTTATATTTTTCAATAAATTTAATACAAAAAATTAGTAAAAAACAAATGAAAGTTTCTCATTTGTTTTTATTTAATGATAAAAACAGCTATCGTTTAAAAAATTAACTAAAAAACACTTCTGAGGTTGATTTTTACACATTTTTAACTTGTGTTATTTGCTAACCAAAAAATTTTCCGCATTTTTCCCCACTCCCTTCCACATTTTTTTTTGCTTAGATACCTTTATGTTGTATGGTAATAATAATTATATACTCATCGTAAAGCTAATATACAAAGGACTCTATTTAAAATTTAAAAATAATTTTAAAAGAGAAACTTGGAATTTCTATAAATAAAAAACTTTCTATGAAATTGCTTAATTTTATATTTCGTAGAAAAGTTTTTGTTAAAAAAATACTTAATTATTGAACATATTTATTTAAAACTAGCTTATTACCCGCTACTTTGTTAGCGAGGGTTTTTATAGAATGAGAAATATGTTGGCTCTTCATTTAGCAAGGAAAAAATAATATGTTTTACAAAGATTACAAATTTTTAAATATTGGTAATTCCCTAATTTGAAGAAATGATGATTGTATATGTGTACTCAATTTTAAGTACTTAAAAGTCCACTTTTATAGATTCTCATTTACGCCGTGCTCTATATGCTTAATTTCATGTTTTTTAGGTTGAATTTTATAGAAAACTCAAAAAATACCAATCGAAGGACGAAAAAGTGCCAAAAAGTTCACTTTTATAGATTCTCATTAACTAAGGCCTCTGCATGCTTAATTTCATGTTTCTAGGTTTAATTTTATGGAAAACTCAAAAAGTACCAGTCGAAGTACGATAAAGTACCAAAAAGTCCCCTTTTATAGATTCTAATTTACTCCAGGCTCTACATGCTTAATTTTATGTTTCTAGGTTAAATTTTATAAAAACTGAAAAAAGTACCAGTCGAAGAATGAAAAAGTACACAAAAATCTCCTTTTATAGATTCTTATTTACTCCGGGCTCTATATGCTTAATTTCATGTTTCTAGGTTCAATTTTATAGAAAAATCAAAAAGTACCAGTCGAAGAACGAAAAAGTACCAAAAAGTCCCCTTATATATTCCCATTAACTAAGGGCTCTGCATGCTTAATTTCATGTTTCTAGGTTTAATTTGATAGAAAACTCAAAAAGTACCAGTCGAAGGACGAAAAAGTACCAAAAAGTCCCCTATTATAGATTCTCATTCACTCTGGGCTCTACATGCTTAAATTCATGTTTCTAGGTTAAATTTTATAGAAAACTCAAAAAGTACCAGTCGAAAGACGAAAAAGTTCCAAAAAGTCCCCTTTTAAAGATTCTCATTTACTCCGAGCTCTACATGCTTAATTTCATGTTTCTAGGTTAAATTTTATAGAAAACTCAAAAAGTACCAGTCGAAAGACGAAAAAGTACCAAAAAGTCCCCTTTTATAGATTCTCATTTACTAAGGGCTCTACATGCTTAATTTCATGTTTCTAGGTTAAATTTTATAGAAAACTCAAAAAGTACCAGTCGAAGGATGAAAAAGTACCAAAAAGTCCCCTTTTATAGATTCTCATTTACTAAGGGCTCTACATGCTTAATTTCATGTTTCTAGGTTAAATTTTATAGAAAACTCAAAAAGTACCAGTGGAAGGACGAAAAAGTACCAAAAAGTCCCCTTTTATAGATTCTCATTTACTAAGGGCTCTACATGCTTAATTTCATGTTTCTAGGTTAAATTTTATAGAAAACTCACAAAGTATCAGTCGAAAGACGAAAAAGTACCAAAAAGTCCCCTTTTATAGATTCTCATTTACTAAGGGCTCTACATGCTTAATTTCATGTTTCTAGGTTAAATTTTATAGAAAACTCACAAAGTACCAGTCGAAAGACGAAAAAGTACCAAAAAGTCCCCTATTATAGATTCTCATTCACTCTGGGCTCTACATGCTTAAATTCATGTTTCTAGGTTAAATTTTATAGAAAACTCAAAAAGTACCAGTCGAAAGACGAAAAAGTTCCAAAAAGTCCCCTTTTAAAGATTCTCATTTACTCCGAGCTCTACATGCTTAATTTCATGTTTCTAGGTTAAATTTTATAGAAAACTCAAAAAGTACCAGTCGAAAGACGAAAAAGTACCAAAAAGTCCCCTTTTATAGATTCTCATTTACTAAGGGCTCTACATGCTTAATTTCATGTTTCTAGGTTAAATTTTATAGAAAACTCAAAAAGTACCAGTCGAAGGATGAAAAAGTACCAAAAAGTCCCCTATTATAGATTCTCATTTACTCTGGGCTCTACATGCTTAAATTCATGTTTCTAGGTTAAATTTTATAGAAAACTCAAAAAGTACCAGTCGAAAGACGAAAAAGTTCCAAAAAGTCCCCTTTTATAGATTCTCATTTACTCCGGGCTCTACATGCTTAATTTCATGTTTCTAGGTTAAATTTTATAGAAAACTCACAAAGTATCAGTCGAAAGACGAAAAAGTACCAAAAAGTCCCCTTTTATAGATTCTCATTTACTAAGGGCTCTACATGCTTAATTTCATGTTTCTAGGTTAAATTTTATAGAAAACTCAAAAAGTACCAGTCGAAAGACGAAAAAGTACCAAAAAGTCCCCTTTTATAGATTCTCATTTACTAAGGGCTCTACATGCTTAATTTCATGTTTCTAGGTTAAATTTTATAGAAAACTCAAAAAGTACCAGTCGAAAGACGAAAAAGTACCAAATAGTTCCCTTTTATAGATTCTCATTTACTAAGGGCTCTACATGCTTAATTTTATGTTTCTAGGTTAAATTTTATAGAAAACTCAAAAAGTACCAGTCGAAGGACGAAAAAGTACCAAAAAGTCCCCTTTTATAGATTCTCATTAACTAAGGCCTCCGCATGCTTAATTTCATGTTTCTAGGTTAAATTTTATAGAAAACTCAAAAAGTACCAGTCGAAGGACGAAAAAGTACCAAAAAGTCCCTTTATAGATTCTCATTTACTCCGGGCTCTACATGCTTAATTTCATGTTTCTAGGTTAAATTTTATAGAAAACTCAAAAAGTACCAGTCGAAGGACGAAAAAGTACCAAAAAGTCCCCTTTTATAGATTCTCATTTACTCCGGTCTCTACATGTTTAATTTCATGTTTCTAGGTTCAATATTATAGAAAATTCAAAAGAACGAAAAAGTACCAAAAAGTCCCATTTTATAGATTCTCATTTACTCCGAGCTCTACATGCTTAATTTCATGTTTCTAGGTTTAATTTTAAAGAAAACTTAAAAAAGTACCTGTGTAGAACGAAAAAGTAGCGAAAAGTCCCTTTATTATTAATTTCATGTTTCTATTTCAATATCATAGAAAACTCAAAAAGGACCAGTTGGAGAATGAAAAGTACCAAAAAATATCACTTGGTACCGGGGTTCCAAATAACACAACATTAGGATATGCAGTGTTTTTAAATTTAAAAATTTTATCTAAATTCGATCATTGTGGTTGAATAAAATCAAATTTCCCATTTTTACCCCTTTTGGTACTTTTTTCCTCCCCATTAACGAAATAAAAATTCTATTCCAAAAAGTTGCAACATCGTAGTGGGAGCCCCTTATTATGTATTCATATGTATAAGTTAATAAACCAAAAACAATGTTTTATGAAAAAAGTACCAAAAATAGGTACAATTTTAACCCCTTAAACGTCCGAATATCCAAAAAGTACTAAATTCATATTTTTATTTTTTCGTTAAGTTATGAAGGAGTCAAAAATATTTTTTGAATGTGCACTGGTTTAAAAGATACATGGGGTGCGAAAAAAGTACCAAAATACAGTTTTTACCCGTTTATTCCCTAAAGGGGCCGAATTTTAAAAAAGTACCAGACACCTGTCCGTTTATTTTTTAAATGAACGGCGATAAGCTTTAAACTGTTTTTGTATCTTTTCTAGTTTAGGAGATATAAGGTTACCGAATTTACCCGTTTTTACCCTTTTTTACCCCCTAAACATTCGAATTTCCAAAAATCCCGTCTTAGTGGATCTATTTGGCGGGAGACCAACCTCCTGTCCAAATTTCAGCTCTTTAGCTTCAACCGTTTAGGCTGTGCGATGATGAATCAGTCAGTGAATCAGTAAGTCAGTCAGTCAGTCAGTCAGTCAGTCAGTAACGTTAGAATTTTATATATATAGATAATTTACCTTTAATTTAACTTACCACAAATATTAAAATTATAATTATGCCATTCAACACATGATGGTACCGTAAATGTTTTCCAAAACAATTCACTTTCTCTCGTATTCTTTGTATTGCTAGCCCTAATGCCCACTTTATACACCGATGAAAAGGTTAAATTTTCTAATTGATGTTTATACAGTTGACGTGGCTGCAAATGAAGAAAAAACAGATGAAAGTTTTAAAACAAATATTTATTATCAACTTATAATTAAACAAATTCACTAGAAATGTTTAAAATGCAGTAAAATATTAAATAAAATAATTGTATATTTGACCTTTAGATAGATAGATAGAGAGATAGATAGATAGATAGATAGATAGATAGATAGATAGAGAGATAGATAGATAGATAGATAGATAGATATAGATAGATAGATAGATAGATAGATAGATAGATAGATAGATAGATAGATAGATAGATAGATAGATAGATAGATAGATAGATTAGATAGATTATAGATAGAGATAGATAGATAGATAGATAGATAGATAGATAGATAGATAGATAGATAGATAGATAGATAGATAGATAGATAGATAGATAGATAGATAGATAGATAGATAGATAGATAGATAGATAGATAGATAGATAGATAGATAGATAGA
>NW_023996341.1:0-17500 GCF_015586225.1 Lucilia sericata | reverse complement strand
ATTATTACTTAAGTTAAGCCACATATGACGTCGCTAATTAGAGTCTATTTTAGTCTATTTTATTATAATAAAAAACGTCATCGTATTACACTATAAACAATTAATAAATAATTGTTAAAACAACTTGAACCGGAACAAGAACAAATATTGTAAATGCAAACTGAAAATAATTACCTATATCTATAGATTCAAATTGAAATCTATGGTGAACTTAAAGGTTTAGAATTTCCCAAAAACTGAACGTATCGTGATGAATTTAAAATTTATAGTTATACAAATGAACAATTTAATAAAGAGAATGTTAATAATAAAAAAAAAAATAAAACAAAACTAATTGATAGATGGACTGACCGGTCGACCGCTTGTCTGTTTTATAGATTTTATTGATTTCATTAGAAATTTGTTTGTCTATACTAAACGGTACGTAATTACGTATTAATTTAATCTTTTATTAAATTATTATATTAACTGTAAACAAACTAAATATAGATTATTATAATAAACTATATTGAATTTAAATAAATAAATAAATAACTGTAATATGCATTTAACTGTTTAAAATAATAGCCTTAATATTGCCAAGAGCAACTGAAATATGTACTACTAATGTAAATATGTATGTTTTTACTATCTAAATAATATCGCTCATTTACTACAAGACTAGTATAACTCAGGCATGGAAAATGGAAATTTAAAATGGTACTAACTTGTACTACTATATTTGAGGTTTTAAAGTTCTAAACTAATTTTCAGCTAGTCTATAGACTGTCTATAAACTAGACTATGTAATATAATATACACTAGACTATATACTAGACTATATTAGACTAGACTATAGACTAGACTATAGACTAGACTATAGACTAGACTATAGACTAGACTATAGACTAGACTAGACTATAGACTAGACTATAGACTAGACTATAGACTAGACTATAGACTAGACTATAGACTAGACTATAGACTAGACTATAGACTAGACTATAGACTAGACTATAGACTAGACTATAAGACTAGACTATAGACTAGACTATAGACTAGACTATAGACTAGACTATAGACTAGACTAGCAGACTAGACTATAGACTAGACTATAGACTAGACTATAGACTAGACTACAGACTAGACTATAGACTAGACTATAGACTAGACTATAGACTAGACTATAGACTAGACTATAGACTAGACTATAGACTAGACTATAGACTAGACTATAGACTAGACTATAGACTAGACTAGACTATAGACTAGACTATAGACTAGACTATAGACTAGACTATAGACTAGACTATAGACTAGACTATAGACTAGACTATAGACTAGACTATAGACTAGACTATAGACTAGACTATAGACTAGACTATAGACTAGACTATAGACTAGACTATACTAGACTATAGACTAGACTATAGACTAGACTATAGACTAGACTATAGACTAGACTATAGACTAGACTATAGACTAGACTATAGACTAGACTATAGACTAGACTATAGACTAGACTATAGACTAGACTATAGACTAGACTATAGACTAGACTATAGACTAGACTATAGACTAGACTATAGACTAGACTATAGACTAGACTATAGACTAGACTATAGACTAGACTATAGACTAGACTATAGACTAGACTATAGACTAGACTATAGACTAGACTATAGACTAGACTATAGACTAGACTATAGACTAGACTATAGACTAGACTATAGACTAGACTATAGACTAGACTATAGACTAGACTATAGACTAGACTATAGACTAGACTATAGACTAAACTATAGACTAGACTATAGACTAGACTATAGACTAGACTATAGACTAGACTATAGACTAGACTATAGACTAGACTATAGACTAGACTATAGACTAGACTATAGACTAGACTATAGACTAGACTATAGACTAGACTATAGACTAGACTATAGACTAGACTATAGACTAGACTATAGACTAGACTATAGACTAGACTATAGACTAGACTATAGACTAGACTATAGACTAGACTATAGACTAGACTATAGACTAGACTATAGACTAGACTATAGACTAGACTATAGACTAGACTATAGACTAGACTATAGACTAGACTATAGACAAGACTATAGACTAGACTATAGACTAGACTATAGACTAGACTATAGACTAGACTATAGACTAGACTATAGACTAGACTATAGACTAGACTATAGACTAGACTATAGACTAGACTATAGACTAGACTATAGACTAGACTATAGACTAGACTATAGACTAGACTATAGACAAGGCTATAGACTAGGCTAAAGACTAGACTATAGACAAGATCTTATAAGGGTATTGGTTTGCTATATGATTATTAAAACAATAAGTTTTCAATAGATTTTTATACAAATTTATATTTGCTTAATCTTCAACTTTATTAAATTTACAACGCAGTTATATTAACCATATTTATAAAAAAACTTTCTCTATATTTTTTTTAACAAATTTATTTTCAGCATCGATGTTCACCGTCAACTTTAAAAAGATTTCATAAAAAATTTAAAAGTTGTAAACAATTTAAGTATTACTAAATTTTCTTACAGCCTTTAGGATAATTTAACGTCAAAGGAAATAAATAAAGAAACTAAAATATAACGTTTTGCTACTTCAAATCACAAACAAATTTCTAAAGAAAGTTTTATTTGTTTAATGTCTTTCTAGTACGTTCACAGTAATGAAATATTTGACAAAAAATTTTTGAAATTGATGGTATGTTGTTGTTTGTAAGAAAAAGGCTTTCATTATTAAATATTTTGTTAATAACACATTTTTTTTAAATAATACAATATTTGTTACATGAAAAGGTAAATACAAAGAAACACATATACTGTTCAACGCAATAAATATTTACATTGTTAAATCAGTGGCATTTCTAAGAAAAGAAAAACTTTTTAATAGAAGAACTATCGATGACACATCGAAAGAATTTATGCAAAAGTTGTTGCGTAAAGTGTGAACTAAATTTATTATTATGATCCATAACTTGTTATAGGTTCAACGCAATTCCTTACACTCATTCCTTTAGGTCTTATCGTTTTTTAATTATTTTTAAACGGCGTGACAATGAAAATTTTGTCCTAAAATTGTTATGGTTTGGATTTATTTTATTCATTTTGTATTGTTATAGTTGCAAAATCCCTTTGGGTGACTTCTCGCGATGATATTTTTATTTTTAAAAGCCTCACGCATTCAAAATACATAATACACCCTTTAAACTTTTCTGTGAATTAATTAATTTGCAATTTTATTAACAATTCCGAAAACATAAAAATTAATTTATGTTTTGCCTCCAACTTAAATTTCGCAGTAATCCGTTATAAAAATAAGCATAGGTGGGTATAAAATTTATGTTTATATTAGAATTTTACTTACTTCTGAAAATCTTAACATGAATTTGTCATTTTTAAAAAGGTGCATTTCGCGATAAGACCAGACTATAGACTAGACTATAGACCAGACTATAGATTAGACTATAGACTAGACCATAGACTAGATTATAGACTAGACTATAGACTAGACTATAGACTAGACTATAGACTAGACTATAGACTAGATTATAAACTAGATTATAGACTAGACTATAGACTAGACTATAGACTAGACTATAGACTAGACTATAGACTAGACTATAGACTAGACTATAGACTAGACTATAGTCTAGACTATAGACTAGGCTATAGACTAGACTATAGACTAGACTATAGACTAGACTATAGACTAGACTAGACTATAAACTAGACTATAGACTAGACTATAAACTAGACTATAGACTAGACTATAGACTAGACTATAGACTAGACTATAGACTAGACTATAGACTAGACTATAGACTAGACTATAGACTAGACTATAGACTAGACTATAGACTAGACTATAGACTAGACTATAGACTAGACTATAGACTAGACTATAGACTAGACTATAGACAAGACTATAGACTAGACTAGACTATAGACTAGACTATAGACAAGACTATAGACTAGACTATAGACTAGACTATAGACTAGACTATAGACTAGACTATAGACTAGACTATAGTCTAGATTATAGACTGGACTATAGACTAGACTATAGACTAGACTAGACTAGACTATAGACTAGACTATAGACTAGACTATAGACTAGACTATAGACTAGACTATAGACTAGACTATAGACTAGACTATAGACTAGACTATAGACTAGACTAGACTATAGACTAGACTATAGACTAGACTATAGACTAGACTATAGACTAGACTATAGACTAGAGTATAGACTAGACTATAGACTAGACTATAGACTAGACTATAGACTAGACTATAGACTAGACTATAGACTAGACTATAGACTAGACTATAGACTAGACTAGACTATAGACTAGACTATAGACTAGACTAGACTATAGACTAGACTAGACTATAGACTAGACTAGACTATAGACTAGACTATAGACTAGACTATAGACTACACTATAGACTAGACTATAGACTAGACTATAGACTAGACTATAGACTACACTATAGACTACACTATAGATTGCACTATAGACTACACTATAGACTACAACTATAGACTACACTATAGACTACACTATAGACTACACTATAGACTACACTATAGACTACACTATAGACTACACTATAGACTACACTATAGACTACATTATAGACACACTATAGACTACACTATAGACTACTATAGACTATCACTATAGACTACACTATAGACTACACTATAGACTACACTATAGACTACATTATAGACTACACTATAGACTATACTATAGACTACACTATAGACTACACTATAGACTACACTATAGACTACACTATAGACTACACTATAGACTACACTATAGACTACACTATAGACTACACTATAGACTACACTATAGACTACACTATAGACTACACTATAGACTACACTATAGACTACACTATAGACTACACTATAGACTATACTATAGACTACACTATAGACTACACTATAGACTACACTATAGACTACACTATAGACTACATTATAGACTACACTATAGACTATACTATAGACTACACTATAGACTACACTATAGACTACACTATAGACTACACTATAGACTACACTATAGACTACACTATAGACTACACTATAGACTACACTATAGACTACACTATAGACTACACTATAGACTACACTATAGACTACACTATAGACTACACTATAGACTACACTATAGACTACACTATAGACTACACTATAGACTACACTATATACTACACAATAGACTACACTATAGACTACACAATAGACTACACTATAGACTACACAATACACTACACTATAGTTTATACTATGGACTACATTTTTCTTTTACAATAGTTAGTTTTACTGAGCATATTTATTGAATATGAACCATAAAAAGAAACAGGTATCCTGTAATAAATTCATTACTTCAGATGGAATTTTTCCTTTGTAATTTTCTTGTTGGTTTTGCATGTATTAAAAATACCTTACACTTCCCTTAGGGTTTTTACTAATATTAATAACTTGCCCTTCCTAAATTTATTAAAACAAACATTTATATTTTATTTTTACAATTATCTGTTCCAACTTAGTTTAATTTTAAGCTTGAAGTATTTCTACTCCATTTTAATAATATGTATTTATGGAAACTTAATAATATTCTTACTTAGGGTTTTATTATAAACAAATAATATCCATAGTTTCCTTTCATAAAATATGTATGAGCGCTGACAAAATCGAACTGTTTCAAAGAAAACCTGTAACTGAATTTAATGGTTAATATTATTGAATTTATGGTATTAAAGTACTACAGCATTTTTTAAGAGTTCCGAGCAAAAAAATAAGTAATAACTACTTAGCTAACTAGCTAGATACAAAGTCAAGTTTTTTGCTAGTTACTTTTTAAGAGTAAACATTTAAAATGATTGATTGCTGCATAAAAACAACGTTATTAACAAGAATTTCGACTAATAAAGACAGCTTTAATATAATGGAAATTTAACAAATAATTGTTTATTCAAAATTCACCAATACACATTTTACACAGCATACGGATGCTCATTTCATACATACATACATATACAATATTATAACATTTGCAAAGAAAGAAAACCTCATAATTTCCTTAAAACATCCCTGAGCATTGCAATTGTTAAAAATGCTAAATAAATATGCAATGAAAATGTAAAAACTTCCTATGAAATAGATTGCCGTAATAATGTGTTCTTATCTGTTATGCGGACCTACAGCTGGATTCTATATAATGTAATTTATTTTGTAAACTTTCACCTTATTATATTAATTAACATTATTTTCAGATTCTTAGAATAACGCGCAACGTAATTAAAAAACAACACAGAAAAAATATTAATGTTGATACAATTGATACAATATTGTTGTAAAGATTAAAATGTAAATTGTAGTATGTATATAATATGTGATCAATGGCCAAAAAGGCTTAAGTCAATAATCATATTAACGAAAATAAACAGCATCCCTTTTTAGAGAAAACTAAAACTTTATTAGTCTATTGACTAGTCTATGGACTAATATATGGACTAGTCTATTGGCTATCCTATAGACTAGTCTGTTGACTAGGCTACTGAATAGTCTATTGACTAGTATACTGACTAGTCTACCGACTAGTCTATTGACTAGTATACTGACTAGTCTACCGACTAGTCTATTGACTGGTTTACTGACTAGACAATTGGCTGGTCTACTGACTAGTCTATTGACTAGTCTACTGGCTAGTCTATTGGCTAGACTACTGGCTAGTCTATTGACTAGTCTACTGGGTAGTCTATTGACTAGTCTACTCGGTAGTCTACTTACTAGTCTATTGACTAGTCTACTTACTAGTCTATTGACTAGTCTACTTACTAGTCTATTGACTAGTCTACTAACTAGTCTATTGACTAGTCTACTGACTTGTCTATTGTCTAGTCAACTGACTAGTCTATTGTCTAGTCAACTGACTAGTCTATTGCCTAGTCTACTCATTGGTCTTTTGACTAGACAAGTCTATTGACTAGTATATTGACTATCCTATGGACTAGTCTATGAACTATTCTACTGATAAGTCTATTGACTAGTCTACTGAATAGTCTATTGGCTAGTTTACGGACTAGTCTATTGACTAGTCTACTGACTAGTCTATTGACTAGTCTACGGAATAGTCTATTGATTAGTCTACGGACTAGTCTATTAACTAGTCTATTGGCTAGTCTATTGACTAGTCTACTTAGTAGTCTATTGACTAGTCTACTTACTAGTCTATTGTCTAGTCAACTGACTAGTCTATTATCTAGTCAACTGACTAGTCTGTTGCCTAGTCTACTCATTGGTCTATTGACTAGACAAGTCTATAGACTAGTCTATTGACTAGTATATTGACTATTATATGGACTAGTCTATTGACTAGTCTATGAATTATTCTACTGATTAGTCTATTGCCTAGTCTACTCATTGGTCTATTGACTAGACAAGTCTATAGACTAGTCTATTGACTAGTATATTGACTATTCTACGGACTAGTCTATTGACCAGTCTATTGGCTAGTCTACTGACTAGTCTATTGACTAGTATATTGACTACATTATGGTCCAGTCTATTCATCAGTTTATGGACAACTGACTAGTCTATTGATAGTCTACAGACCAGATTATTGATCACACTATGGTCCAGTCTACTGATCAGTTTATGGACTAGTATATTGACTAGATTGTGGACGAGTCCCTTGACTAGTCTATTGAAAAGCCTATTGACTAGACTGTTGACTAATCTTTCGACTAGTATAAAAACATGTCTATTGACAAGTCTGTAGACTACTCTATGGACTAGTCTATGAACTAGTATATTGTCTAGTCTATTGAGTAGATATTGACTAGCATGTGCACTAGTATTTTGAGTAATCTATTAAGTAGTCTATTGACTAGTCCATTGACTATTCTATGGACAAGTGAATTGAATAGTCTATGGACAGGACTATTAACTAGTCTGTTTACTATTCTATACATTAGCCTAGCCCATGGAATAGTCTGTTGACTGATCTATGGACTATTCTATGAACTAGTCCATTGACTAGTCTTGGAACTAGTCCATTGTCCGTTGACTAGTCGCTACAGTAGCTGAAAGTTATACTCTGGGAAAAAAAAACTCGGTAATTGTCGAGTTAATATATATTTTATCCTACTGCAAATCAGATCGTTCCGGACTGATGCTTCAATTTTCATTAAAACATTGGTCTTAAGTTGACATAGCCAATTATTGATTGTAACCACAGATATATATACAAATATGTACTGATGTGGGGATGTAAAGGGTATTGAAAAATGACAGTTTGTTATTTCTAATAAATTTTAATATTTTGCAATTATAAACCTATAATTAGTATTACTTAGTTAAGGCAATTACATTTGACTAGACGAAATCTTATATCTTTATGTGAAAAATAGCAGACAGATGTTAAGTGTAAAGTTTTTTCAAATATGATGACCTCCTATTAGGGTAGACAGGCGTACTGTACTGATTGTGACCTAAAATGAATCAGGCTAGTTTCCGGTATAATGTTTTAAAGTGAATCATAACGATCGAAACAAATATTTAGTGATCAGACGGGGTAGGGCCTGGATTTATAGGCGGCTGTGTTGAAACTTCCCAATCAATGTTTTTAAATGGTTTTTAACTGATCTTATCATGATAGAATATTATGGCTTTATGACTGATCACATTTTCGGGAGATTTTTTGGACAATGCTCCAATTGTGTTTATTATAGGTCCCCTGTGATCACATGGCCCGATTCCAGCAGCTTATAATAAATGAATCGCATTTGGTCTTACTAAATTTCTTTGATGCCTTAATATTAGGCTTTATTATTAATTTGGGTTATAGGTCGGGCTGCGCACAGGATTTTTGTGTTTCGGTTTGAGCCAATCCTGAGCCAATACCATGAACAAATCACTGATATTTCGCACAAGGGTAGATTGTAACTAACACATCCCCATAAAACACCCTTTAAGTTAGTTAGATAATAAAGATTCACTTAATATTGTTGGTCCATCAATCAGTATGTGTTTCATAAATGTACAAATATACATACATATGAATATTAACACATACGAAAAACTAGTACATACCATATTTGTAAGTTTATTGATTACATTTGCCGGATTGTGTTTTTTTTTTTGCTGAACGCGTGTGGCATCTACATACAACCTGTGCCATAAGGTAAACAAACCACTACAGATATAGAAAAAAAAATGGAAAATATTCTTAACTACAAACGAATTCGTTCGTTAGTTCTATAAAAGCCGAATGTTTGTTTACAATCATTAACAGTAATTATAGAACATTAGTGAAGTGAACTGAGTGCTGAGTTATAGATACACAGATCAGAGGAATAATTGGAATAAAAATGAACAAATATTTGGTATGTAAATGAAAAAGATGAATTTGTAAAGAACATTGAAGTATTTATTGATGATTGTTGAAACGTTTCTAGGTAACGGTAGTTGCCCTGGCAGTTATAAGCTGTACAGTTAGTGGTGTGCCTTATGGCAGTAAAGTAGCCACTTATGGTGGTGGTGGAGGAGGAGGAGGTGGAGGCGGCGGTGGAGGAGGTGGTTCTGGCGGTGGTGGTGGATTTGGTCCTGGTGGAGGAGGTAGTGGTCCGGGTGGCGGCCATGGTGGAGGTTCAATTGGTCCTGGTGGTGGTCATGGTAGCGCTGGTTTTGGTCCTGGTGGCGGTTCAGGTGGTGGACTTGGTGGCGGTAAAGGTTCAGGCGGTGGTGGTGGCTTTGGTTCCGGCTCTGGTCTAGGAGGCGGCGGTGGAGGTTTTGGCCCAGGAGGCGGCGGTGGTGGCCCAGGCGGCGGTCATGGCGGCGGTAATTCGCTTTCTCAAGGGTTAGGAGGAGGTCATGGAGGTGGTGGCGGAAATGGTTTAGGCAGTGGTGGTGGCGGATTTGGTCCAGGTGGCGGCTCTGGTTCTGGTGGTGGTAAAGGTAGCGGTGGTGGTGGCGGTGGAGGCTTCGGTTCTGGTTCAGGCTCTGGCTTAGGCGGTGGTGGTGGAGGTTTTGGTCCTGGCGGTGGTTCAGGAGGTCATGGAGGATCCGGTGGTTCAAGTGGTTTTGGTCCCGGTGGTGGCTCTGGATTAGGTGGTGGTGGTGGTAGCGGAAGTGGTTTCGGTGGTGGCGGCGGTCATGGTGGTGGTGGCGGAGGCGGTCACGGTTTAAGTGGCGGCGGCGGTTATGGAGGTGGTGGCGGCGGTGGCTACGGTGGTGGTGGCGGTGGTGGCTATGGCGGTTATAAGAAACATGGCTACTAATCCCAACTATGTATTTAATACACTGTGATGACATTACTTGTGCTTCTTTTTATGTAAATATTTAGTAATAAATTTTTGTAAATACATATAAAATTCATTTAAAATACAATCGCTTTTTGAAATTATGTACGACCAACTTGTATCGAAGGAACAGATTGGAAATTAACTAATTTCAATATAATCCAGAGTTAGAAAAGCAAAGACAGTAAAGTAAACTCTATATTAGTTCATGATCAATCAAAACTTTAGCCCATAAATGTGGATGATCGAAATCTGCCGGTTTAAGTAAAGAAAACAATCCTTATTAAGGCCTTAGTTATGATCTCTCTCTCTGTTGGATTCTTATTAAAAACTAAAACATTCTTGCTTTATACGTCTGTCTATCCGTCTGGCTGTCTGTTGTAGAAACAAAGGAACAGATTTGAAATTATCTAATTTCAATATAATAGAATAGAAAAGCGATGGCATAAAGTCCATATTTGTTCATCTATTGAATACTTGTAATCAATCAAAATACCCATACGGCCTTAGTTAAGATCTCTCTTAACGATTAATACTGCTGGATCGTTATTAAAATCTAAAAAGTTCTTACCATGTCCATCTGACCTGGTCTGTTATAGACACTATAGGGCCTAAACGAGAGGAGCTAAAGGGTTAAAATTATCCACCGATATTATCTATTGATAGGGTCCTCTTCAGAAAATATCCTCAAAGTTCATAGTAACCACTATTGCAGATTACTTGTTCCGCGTCCTTATTAACTATTTAAACGATCTTTCCCTGTCCGTCCGCCAGTCTGTTATAAACACGATAGAGTCCAAACGAGAGAAGGTAAAGAAATGGAATTTTCCACAAATATTCTCTGTTGATTGGTTCCTTGCAGGAAAGTTCATTAACGTTAAAATTCGACATAAACAGGATTCCTTAGAACTAAAATATCTACCAAATATTAAGAGGATCGCAACTTTTTTTCCACAATCATCCTGATGACAATAAAATTCATCTAATAATTGATTAAAGAACAACTACAATCGATCCATAATGATGTAATTCCGAAATTCTGTTTAAATTTACGAGATATGTTTCGACGAAGAAGAAGATTGCTGCTTTTGCTTCTAAAACATAAATTTTCTTATCAGAATGTATAATGAATACTAATGATTTTCCATGAAAATTCTTTGAAGTTACAAACTACAATTTGTTTATAAGGACAAATAGAACTGCAGCTAATATTTAACTTTTAAATTTAAACCTGTTTTGAGTTTTGTAAATAATCCCCAGTATTCATAAAGTTAACAATGGTTTATTTTGGGAGCTTAACTTGAAAGTGCGTGGTTGGTTGTTTCAATGATAGTATTTTAAATTTAAATCTTAAAAAAAACGTTTAAGAGTTTTATAAATGTGTTACAAAAATACAAACACATAAATATTCTATCACTTACATTTCGTATTTCCAATGGTTGCAATTCATAATCTTCACTTTCTGGTGAAAAACAAATAATATTGTAATGACATGTCATATCTGTAATAAAAACATACATATAGCATTAATGAAACAACAATGTATACAGTAAATGTATGTATAAGTTAATAATAATAACAAAAAAAGTTATTAATAATTACCTGCAGCTGGTTTCCATGTCAATGTTGCTGTTAAATGCTTTTTATTCAATTTATCTTCAGTGAAATGTGTTATTTTTATTTCAGTCACATTGCCAGGAGTGTAAGAGCGACGCAAAGTTTTGAATTGTTGCTGTTGTGCGATGACAGAATATCTGTTATTGGAATAAACTGCCATTACCGAGATGTTGTATGTTGTATTGGCCATTAGTTTGTCCAAAGTAAAAAAATTGTCATCTGACTGAAATTATAAAAATATTGATTTTAAATAAATAGGAAATAAAAGTGATCGCAGATTTTCATTCTTCTTCTAATTTAATTTCTAATTTTCATTCTTCTTTCTAATTTAATGGACTTTTTGGTGGTCACAGATGTTAGTCCTTTTGGCTGTAGCGCCTTTAGTTTAGCCAGAAAAAAAACTTTTATGTTTTCACTTAAAAACTGAGTTTTGGTAGGAAATAAAAGTGATCACAGATTATCATACTTTCGGCTGTAGTGCCTTTAGTTTAGCCAGACTATGAAATTTTATGTTTTCACTCAAAAACTGAGTTTTGAAAGACATAAAAGTGATCATTATTTTGGCTGTAGCTCCTTTAGTTTAGCCAGAAAATGGACTTTTATGTTTTCACTTAAAAAATCGAATTTTGGCAGGAAATAAAAGTGATCACAGATTATCATCCTTTTGGCTGTAGCGCCTTTAGTTTAGCCAGAAAATTAACTTTTATGTTTTCACTCAAAAACTGAGTTTTTCTAGGAAATAAGAGTGATCTCAGATTATCATCCTTTTGGCTGTAGCTCCTTTAGTTTAGCCAGAAAATGGACTTTTATGTTTTCACTCAAAAAATCAAATTTTGGTAGGAAATAAAAGAGATCACAGATTATCATCCTTTTGGCTGTAGCGCCTTTAGTTTAGCCAGAAAATGGACTTTTAAATTTTTAACTCAAAAATTGGATTTTGGTAGGAAATAAAAGTGATCACAGATTTTAATCCTTTTGGCTGTAGCTCCTTTAGTTTAGCCAGAAAATGAACTTTTATGTTTTCACTCAAAAAATTGAATTTTGGTAGGAAATAAAAGTGATCACAGATTTTAATCCTTTTGGCTGTAGCGCCGTACTTTAGCCAGAAAATCGACTTTTATGTTTCACTCAAAAAATTTTGGTAGAAAATAAAAGTGATCACAGATTTTAATCCTTATGGCTGTAGCGCCTTTAGTTTAGCCAGAAAATGGACTTTTATGTTTTCACTCAAAAAATCGAATTTTGGTAGGAAATAAAAGTGATCACAGATTATCATCCTTTTGGCTGTAGCGCCTTTAGTTTAGCCAGAAAATGGACTTTTATGATTTCACTCAAAAAATTGAATTTTGGTAGGAAATAAAAGTGATCACAGATTTTAATCCTTTTGGCTGCAGCTCCTTTAGTTTAGCCAGAAAATGAACTTTTATGTTTTCACTCAAAAACTGAGTTTTTCTAGGAAATAAAAGTGATCACAGATTTTAATCCTTTTGGCTGTAGCGCCTTTAGTTTAGCCAGAAAATGGACTTTTATGTTTTCACTCAAAAAATCGAATTTTTGTAGGAAATAAAAGTGATCACAGATTTTAATCCTTTTGGCTGTAGCTCCTTTAGTTTAGCCAGAAAATGAACTTTTATGTTTTCACTCAAAAACTGAGTTTTTCTAGGAAATAAAAGTGATCACAGATTATCATCCTTTTGGCTGTAGCGCCTTTAATTTAGCCAGAAAATGGACTTTTATGTTTTCACTCAAAAAATCGAATTTTTGTAGGAAATAAAAGTGATCACAGATTTTAATCCTTTTGGCTGTAGCGCCTTACTTTAGCCAGAAAATCGACTTTTATGTTTTCACTCAAAAAGTTTTGGTAGAAAATAAAAGTGATCACAGATTTTAATCCTTTTGGCTGTAGCGCCTTTAGTTTAGCCAGAAAATGGACTTTTATGTTTTCACTCAAAAATCGAATTTTTGTAGGAAATAAAAGTGATCACAGATTTTAATCCTTTTGGATGTAGCTCCTTTAGTTTAGCCAGAAAATGAACTTTTATGTTTTCACTCAAAAACTGAGTTTTTCTAGGAAATAAAAGTGATCACAGATTATCATCCTTTTGGCTGTAGCGCCTTTAATTTAGCCAGAAAATGGACTTTTATGATTTCACTCAAAAAATTGAATTTTGGTAGGAAATAAAAGTGATCACGGATTTTAATCCTTTTGGCTGTAGCGCCTTACTTTAGCCAGAAAATCGACTTTTATGTTTTCACTCAAAAAATTTTGGTAGAAAATAAAAGTGATCACAGATTTTAATCCTTTTGGCTGTAGCGCCTCTAGTTTAGCCAGAAAATGGACTTTTATGTTTTCACTCAAAAAATCGAATTTTGGTAGGAAATAAAAGTGATCACAGATTTTAATCCTTTTGGCTGTAGCTCCTTTAGTTTAGCCAGAAAATGAACTTTTATGTTTTCACTCAAAAACTGAGTTTTTCTAGGAAATAAAAGTGATCACAGATTATCATCCTTTTGGCTGTAGCGCCTTTAATTTAGCCAGAAAATGGACTTTTATGTTTTCACTCAAAAAATCGAATTTTTGTAGGAAATAAAAGTGATCACAGATTTTAATCCTTTTGGCTGTAGCTCCTTTAGTTTAGCCAGAAAATGAACTTTTATGTTTTCACTCAAAAACTGAGTTTTGATAGAAAATGAAAGTGATCACAGATTATCATCCTTTTGGCTGTAACGCCTTTAGTTTAGCCAGAGAATGGACTTTTATGTTTTCACTCAAAAAATCGAATTTTGGTAGGAAATAAAAGTGATCACAGATTATCATCCTTTTGGCTGTAGCGCCTGTAGTTTAGCCAGAAAATAGACTTTTATGTTTTCACTCAAAAAATCGAATTTTGGTAGGAAATAAAAGTGATCACAGATTATCATCCTTTTGGCTGTAGCGCCTGTAGTTTAGCCAGAAAATAGACTTTTATGTTTTCACTCAAAAAATCGAATTTTGGTAGGAAATAAAAGTGATCACAGATTATCATCCTTTTGGCTGTAGCGCCTTTAGTTTAACCAGAAAATGAACTTTTATGTTTTCACTCAAAAAATTGAATTTTGGTAGGAAATAAAAGTGATCACAGATTATCATCCTTTTGGCTGTAACGCCTTTAGTTTAGCCAGAGAATGGACTTTTATGTTTTCACTCAAAAAATCGAATTTTGGTAGGAAATAAAAGTGATCACAGATTTTAATCCTTTTGGCTGTAGCTCCTTTAGTTTAGCCAGAAAATAGACTTTTATGTTTTCACTCAAAAAATCGAATTTTGGTAGGAAATAAAAGTGATCACAGATTATCATCCTTTTGGCTGTAGCGCCTTTAGTTTAGCCAGAAAATGAACTTTTATGTTTTCACTCAAAAAATTGAATTTTGGTAGGAAATAAAAGTGATCACAGATTTTAATCCTTTTGGCTGTAGCGCCTTTAGTTTAGCCAGAAAATGGACTTTTATGTTTTCACTCAAAAAATCGAATTTTGGTAGGAAATAAAAGTGATCACAGATTTTAATCCTTTTGGCTGTAGCTCCTTTAGTATGTAGATAATAAAAGTGATATCAGATTATCATCCATTTGGCTGTAGCGCCTTTAGTTTAGCCAGAAATGGACTTTTATGTTTTCACTCAAAAAATCGAATTTTGGTAGAAAATAAAAGTGATCACAGATTATCATCCTTTTGGCTGTAGCGCCTTTAGTTTAGCCAGAAAATGGACTTTTATGTTTTCACTCAAAAAATTGAATTTTGGTAGCAAATAAAAGTGATCACAGATTTTAATCCTTTTGGCTGTAGCTCCTTTAGTTTAGCCAGAAAATGAACTTTTATGTTTTCACTCAAAAACTGAGTTTTTCTAGGAAATAAAAGTGATATCAGATTATCATCCTTTTGGCTGTAGCGCCTTTAGTTTAGCCACAAATGGACTTTTATGTTTTCACTCAAAAAATTTTGGTAGAAAATAAAAGTGATCACAGATTATCATCCTTTTGGCTGTAGCGCCTTTAGTTTAGCCAGAAAATGGACTTTTATGTTTTCACTCAAAAAATTGAATTTTGGTAGCAAATAAAAGTGATCACAGATTTTAATCCTTTTGGCTGTAGCTCCTTTAGTTTAGCCAGAAAATGAACTTTTATGTTTTCACTCAAAAACTGAGTTTTTCTAGGAAATAAAAGTGATCACAGATTATCATCCTTTTGGCTGTAGCGCCTTTAGTTTAGCCAGAAAATGGACTTTTAAATTTTTAACTCAAAAATTGAATTTTGGTAGCAAATAAAAGTGATCACAGATTTTAATCCTTTTGGCTGTAGCTCCTTTAGTTTAGCCAGAAAATGAACTTTTATGTTTTCACTCAAAAACTGAGTTTTTCTAGGAAATAAAAGTGATCACAGATTATCATCCTTTTGGCTGTAGCGCCTTTAGTTTAGCCAGAAAATGGACATTTATGTTTTCACTCAGAAACTGAGTTTTTCTAGGAAATAAAAGTGATCACAGATTATTATCCTTTTGGCTGTAGCGCCTTTAGTTTAGCCAGAAAATGGACTTTTAGGTTTTCACTCAAAAAATCGAATTTTGGCAGGAAATAAAAGTGATCACAGATTATCATCCTTTTGGCTGAAGCGGGTTTAGTTTAGCCAGAAAATGGACTTTTATGTTTTCACTCAAAAATCGAATCTTAGTAGAAAATAAAAGTGATCACAGATTATCATCCTTTTGGCTATAGCTCCTTTAGTTTAGCCAGAAAATGGACTTTTAGGTTTTCACTCAAAAAATCGAATTTTGGCAGGAAATAAAAGTGATCACATATTATCATCCTTTTGGCTGTAGCGGCTTTAGTTTAGCCAGAAAATGGACTTTTATGTTTTCACTCAAAAATCGAATTTTGGTAGGAAATAAAAGTGATCACAGATTATCATCCTTTTGGCTGTAGCTCCTTTAGTTTAGCCAGAAATGGACTTTATGTTTTCACTCAAAAAATCGAGAAGTGATCACAGATTATCATCCTTTGGCTGTATCGCCTTTAGTTTAGCCAGAAAAATGGACTTTTTGATTTCACTAATTGAATTTGGTAGGAATAAAAGTGATCACAGATTTATAATCCTTTTGGCTGTAGCGCTTACTTTAGCCAGAAAAATCGACTTTTATTGTTTTCACTCAAAAAATTTGGTAGAAAATAACAAGTGATCACAGAATTTTAAAATCCTTTTGGCTGTAGCTCCTTAGTTTAGCAGAATAATTAACTTTTATGTTTTCACTCAAAAATCGAATTTTTGTAGGAAGATAAGATAGGTGATCACAGATTTTAAAAAATCCTTTTGGCTGTAGCTCCTTCCAGAAATTACTTTTATGTTTTCACTCAAAAATTAAATTTTCTTAGACATAAAGTGTCACAGATTTATCATCCTTTTGGCTGTAGCCCTTACTTTAGCCAAAAATTAACTTTTATGTTTTCACTCAAAAAATTTGGAATTTGGTAGTGAAATAAAATGATCACAGATT
>NW_023996340.1:35000-46069 GCF_015586225.1 Lucilia sericata | reverse complement strand
AACAGCTTTAAAAAAGAATTAGTGTCCCAATTCGCTTAAAAAGAGAACTGTCGCAATGAAATTCAGCATAAAACATTTTATGTAACCGTAAATTCGCCCTCCAAATTTTATGAGGATCGACTCATATGAATGGCGTCCTTCCCCCAAGCATATTTCAGAAAAATAGTTTTTTAACAATAAAGTGCTAGAATATATCGGAGGCGAGGTATACTTTTATTATGAAAACTAAATTACATTTTACTCTCATAACTGGTGTATGGGGTTATATGGTCGGCCTCGCCCGCCTATAATTTCGTATTTGTTATTTTTATATATCCGATAGTATCTATGCCTATTTAGTATAGCAATGAAATTTGATATTCGTAAATCCCTGACGAGCCAAAACCTCTCTACCAAATTTTATGTGGGTCGGTTCATAATTGACCCTACCCCCATATAAGGTCCCGTTAAAAAAATGACTTTAACGCTCATTACTGGCTTAAAAATACGAGTATAGCGATGAAATTCGATACACATATGTTTCATGCGAGTCAAAATCTCTCTACCAAGTTTTATGTGTTTCGGTCCATAATTGACCCTACCCCTACATAAGGTCCCATCCAGATAAATACTTTAACGCTCATTACTGGCTTACAAGTACGAGTGTGAGATGAAATTTGAGATAAGTAAGTTTCTTACTCGCCAAAAGCTAAGAAACTTTTATAGGAACGTAAATCTTCCTACCGGAAAGTGTATGAACCAAAATTGGTCTAAAAAAATTATGAAAAATTTTATAAAAACGGTCAATGATTCACCCTACCTCTCATATAAGGTCCTATCAGTAAATTTGATGAGTAATATCACCCTGATGTTTATAGAAAAGCATATTCGGCATAGCCGAATATAGCACTCTTACTTTTTTTTGATATTTCAGCTTGTAAGTTAGTAGAGTCATCTTAAGTCCAAAAACTTTTTAAATTCTCTTATTTAGTACTTTATAATGTATAAAATAGCGGAAAAATACTTAAAAATTCGGGATTTTAAAATCCCGAAATTTCCCGGGATTTCATTTTTTAAAATCCCGGTTTTCGGTACTTTCAAATCCCGAAAATCCCGGGATTTTCGGGAATCGGGAATTCCCGTTTGGCATCCCTACTTGTAACTTACATAACCACTTACTTTTCAATGACTACTACATACTTACCATCTGCATTACATTTAAGTATTCATATAATGACCTTCATAAACTATAGACTAGACTTACATAGACTATAGACTAGACAGGATTATAGGCTAGAGTAGACTATAGACAAGACTATAGACTAGACTATAGACTAGACTATAGACTACACTATAGACTAGACTATAGACTAGACTATAGACTAGACTATAGACTACACTATAGACTAGACTATAGACTAGACTATAGACTAGACTATAGACTACACTAACTATAGACTAGACTATAGACTAGACTATAGACTACACTATAGACTAGACTATAGACTAGACTATAGACTAGACTATAGACTAGACTACAGACTAGACTATAGACTAGACTATAGACTAGACTATAGACTAGACTATAGACTAGACTATAGACTAGACTATAGACTAGACTATAGACTAGACTATAGACTAGACTATAGACTAGACTATAGACTAGACTATAGGACTAGACTATACTATAGACTAGACTATAGACTAGACTATAGACTAGACTATAGACTAGACTATAGACTAGACTATAGACTAGACTATAGACTAGACTATAGACTAGACTATAGACTAGACTATAGACTAGACTATAGACTAGACTATAGACTAGACTATAGACTAGACCATAGACTAGACTATAGACTAGACTATAGACTAGACTATAGACTAGACTGTAGACTAGACTATAGACTAGACTATAGACTAGACTATAGACTAGACTATAGTCTAGTCATAGACTAGACTAGACTATAGACTAGACTATAGACTAGACTATAGACTACTAGACTAGACTATAGACTAGACTATAGACTAGACTATAGACTAGACTATAGACTAGACTATAGACTAGACTATAGACTAGACTATAGACTAGACTATAGACTAGACTATAGACTAGACTATAGACTAGACTATAGACTAGACTATAGACTAGACCATAGACTAGACTATAGACTAGACTAGACTATATACTAGACTATAGACTAGACTATAGACTAGACTATAGACTAGACTATAGACTAGACTAGACTAGACTATAGACTAGACTATAGACTAGACTATAGACTAGACTATAGACTAGACTATAGACTAGACTATAGACTAGACTATAGACTAGACTATAGACTAGACTATAGACTAGACTATAGACTAGACTATAGACTAGACTATAGACTAGACTATAGACTAGACTATAGACTATAGAGACTAGACTATATAGACTAGACTATAGACTAGACTATAGACTAGACTATAGACTAGACTATAGACTAGACTATAGACTAGACTATAGACTAGACTATAGACTAGACTATAGACTAGACTATAGACTAGACTATAGACTAGACTATAGACTAGACTATAGACTAGACTATAGACTAGACTATAGACTAGACTATAGACTAGACTATAGACTAGACTGTAGACTAGACTATAGACTAGACTGTAGACTAGACTATAGACTAGACTATAGACTAGACTATAGACAAGACTATAGACTAGACTATAGACTAGACTATAGACTAGACTATAGACTAGACTATAGACTAGACTAGACTAGACTATAGACTAGACTATAGACTAGACTATAGACTAGACTATAGACTAGACTATAGACTAGACTATAGACTAGACTATAGACTAGACTATAGACTAGACTATAGACTAGACTAGACTAGACTATAGACTAGACTATAGACTACACTATAGACTACTAGACTAGACTATAGACTAGACTATAGACTAGACTATAGACTAGACTATAGACTAGACTATAGACTAGACTATAGACTAGACTATAGACTAGACTATAGACTAGACTATAGACTAGACTATAGACTAGACTATAGACTAGACTATAGACTAGACTATAGACTAGACCATAGACTAGACTATAGACTAGACTATAGACTAGACTATAGACTAGACTGTAGACTAGACTATAGACTAGACTATAGACTAGACTATAGACTAGACTATAGACTAGACTATAGTCTAGTCATAGACTAGACTAGACTAGACTAGACTAGACTAGACTAGACTAGACTATAGACTAGACTATAGACTAGACTATAGACTAGACTATAGACTAGACTATAGACTAGACTATAGACTAGACTATAGACTAGACTATAGACTAGACTATAGACTAGACTATAGACTAGACTATAGACTAGACTATAGACTAGACTATAGACTAGACTATAGACTAGACTATAGACTAGACTATAGACTAGACTATAGACTAGACTATAGACTAGACTATAGACTAGACTATAGACTAGACTATAGACTAGACTATAGACTAGACTATAGACTAGACTATAGACTAGACTATAGACTAGACTATAGACTAGACTATAGACTAGACTATAGACTAGACTATAGACTAGACTATAGACTAGACTATAGACTAGACTATAGACTAGACTATAGACTAGACTATAGACTAGACTATAGACTAGACCATAGACTAGACTATAGACTAGACTAGACTATAGACTAGACTATAGACTAGACTATAGACTAGACTATAGACTAGACTAGACTATAGACTAGACTATAGACTAGACTATAGACTAGACTATAGACTAGACTATAGACTAGACTATAGACTAGACTATAGACTAGACTATAGACTAGACTATAGACTAGACTATAGACTAGACTATAGACTAGACTATAAACTAGACTATAGACTAGACTATAGACTAGACTATAGACTAGACTATAGACTAGACTATAGACTAGACTATAGACTAGACTATAGACTAGACTATAGACTAGACTATAGACTAGACTATAGACTAGACTATAGACTAGACTATAGACTAGACTATAGACTAGACTATAGACTAGACTATAGACTAGACTATAGACTAGACTATAGACTAGACTGTAGACTAGACTATAGACTAGACTATAGACTAGACTGTAGACTAGACTATAGACTAGACTGTAGACTAGACTATAGACTAGACTATAGACTAGACTATAGACAAGACTATAGACTAGACTATAGACTAGACTATAGACTAGACTATAGACTAGACTATAGACTAGACTATAGACTAGACTATAGACTAGACTATAGACTAGACTATAGACTAGACTATAGACTAGACTATAGACTAGACTATAGACTAGACTATAGACTAGACTATAGACTAGACTATAGACTAGACTATAGACTAGACTATAGACTAGACTATAGACTAGACTATAGACTAGACTATAGACTAGACTATAGACTAGACTATAGACTAGACTATAGACTAGACTATAGACTAGACTATAGACTAGACTATAGACTAGACTATAGACTACACTATAGACTAGACTATAGACTAGACTATAGACTAGACTATAGACTAGACTATAGACTAGACTATAGACTAGACTATAGACTAGACTATAGACTAGACTATAGACTAGACTATAGACTAGACTATAGACTAGACTATAGACTAGACTATAGACTAGACTATAGACTACTAGACTAGACTATAGACTAGACTATAGACTAGACTATAGACTAGACTATAGACTAGACTATAGACTAGACTATAGACTAGACTATAGACTAGACTATAGACTAGACTTTAGACAAGACTATAGACTAGACTATAGACTAGACTTTAGACAAGACTATAGACTAGACTATAGACTAGACTATAGACTAGACTATAGACTAGACTTTAGACAAGACTATAGACTAGACTATAGACTAGACTATAGACTAGACTATAGACTAGAGTATAGACTAGACTATAGACTAGACTATAGACTAGACTATAGACTAGACTATAGACTAGACTATAGACTAGACTAGACTATAGACTAGACTATAGACTAGACTATAGACTAGACTATAGACTAGACTATAGACTAGACTATAGACTAGACTATACTAGACTATAGACTAGACTATAGACTAGACTATAGACTAGACTATAGACTAGACTATAGAGACTATAGACTAGACTATAGACTAGACTATAGACTAGACTATAGACTAGACTTAGACTAGACTATAGACTAGACTATAGACTAGACTATAGACTAGACTATAGACTAGACTATAGACTAGACTATAGACTAGACTATAGACTAGACTATAGACTAGACTATAGACTAAACTATAGACTAGACTATAGACTAGACTATAGACTAGACTATAGACTAGACTATAGACTAGACTATAGATAGACTAGACTATAGACTAGATCTAGACTAGACTATAGACTAACTATAGACTAGACTATAGACTAGACTATAGACTAGACTATAGACTAGACTATAGACTAGATATAGACTAGACTAGACTAGACTATTAGACTAGACTATAGACTAGACTATAGACTAGTTTACCAGACTAGACTATAGACTAGTTATAGACTAAAACTTAGACTGAAGATATAGTCGTTTGTAATTACTCCAGATTATATGCGAAATAGTAAATATTTATTACAATTATTTGACCGAAATCACCAAGCGCCAGTTAAAAATTTCCAAATTCCCCGCTAACCGCTAGAATGCTTTTCCCCGCAATTGTAAATTACGTCAGATTGAAAGGAAAATTGTTAAAATGTCTACACTGACAACTATTCAGTTTAAGAATAAAAGAAAAGGCAAGAGCCTCCTCTTGAGTACTTGTTATTAAACTTTTTCCCATGTTCCTACAAACAGGACTCATAAAGTCCTGGAAAATATGTATGTATATTAAATACGTTGACTGCTCCTATTGCTACCGGAAAAGCTACTTGTTATTGTTTTTATTAAGGCTGTTGTTTTTGTTATTATGCCAGCAATTTCAGAAACCCCGTAAAAATCTATGGTTTGAAAAGAAGATGACAGTTGACACAAATGATTGGTTATGTGTGGGTGGTTGGTGAGCGTTTATTTAACTATATATTACATAAACATACATGCATATGTATTTTATATACGTTTATATAAAAATGTTTACATGTTTACTTTATGTTTCAAGGAAAACATCTTAAAGAAAATAACAAAAATATTGAGATGAAAATATATTCATATACTTGTGCGTTGGAGTACAGAACGCACATACTTATGCAACTAAGTATAAATACATATTTTGTATTTATAGAAAAAAATACAATAACCTACTCTTTACATACTATATGCTTATTTAACATGGTTATGTATATATAAGGGAGAAAAAAAAACATATAAAAGCATAAACATCAAAATCCATGAACCACGTTATATGGGCACATAATATGATTATAGAAATTCCACATCATATAAACGCCGTCAAAGTAATAAATTCGTGTACAGTAGGTTAAGAGGATGGAAGTTTTTGAAGTAAAAAACTTCTAGCATTCTAAAATGGTATTCACTATAGCTAAAGATACGTATCAAATTAAATTATGAATACCAGGGATTTCAAAATTTCCAAAAAGTGGTAGCGGAATATAAGTTGTTTATTTGGCAGTTGCTCTTATTAAGTAACATATTAGCAGCATTTTTTAAACAATTGGATTTATTAAATCTAAATTTTAGTTCTGGTACTGTACGCCAGGTGGATAAGGCAAAAGGTTTAAATCGAGACTAAACAAATTTCAAATCATAATGTCAGCAGCGACCAACAGATGGAGTTATTTCAAAACTTAATATTAAAATCATAAATTTTCCATAAAATTTGTAACAATTTTTGCAAAAATTGGTATTTGCACTAAAATATCATGTGTGCAATATTTTAGTTACAGGAATTTTGTTTATTTTCCTATTTTTACACATTTTAAGAAATATTGCCATCTATTGGTGAATAGCAAAATAAAACAAATTAGTTTATTTTAAAATTATTTTGGTTTTGTTCTATGAATACAAAGCATTGCCATATTGAAATTAGCTAAATCTAACTATTTTTTGGATTTAATAAATCCAAATTAGATTTACTTCTTTTAGCTGCAGAAACCGCCATGTTTGCACTAAAATTAATTTTTCTTTGACCTTATATTAGCTTACAGAGTGTATTTTCAGATAATGATGTCCAAAACTAAATTCCAGCTTCCAAAGATAGTTTTTTTCTTGAAATAAAATAAATCCAAAATAAATCCAGTGATTAAAAAAAGCCCCTATTATCCGATTTAGGCTGTAGTTGTCCGACATATGGTCTGGTATACTTATTTTTAACTAAATATCATTTAATTATATAACCACTGTGCAATGACTTACCTTAAATTATCATAATTTTATGAAAAACAACAACAACAAACGCGTTAAATCCTTGATATAATTCTCCTCCTTTTGGTAGAACAAAAATATAACAGAAATTTCTATACAATTTTGTTGTCAATGTTCGAAAGAAAAATGACTTCTGTCACTCAAAATGACAAACGGTATCAATTTGTTGTATGTTATTCTAGCTGTTGTTTCTGTATGTATACATATTACTTACACCACTATAATTGGGTTGGTATTATTCGTTTATCGAAATGCTTGTAATGTTCAAATATTAGTCCTCTACCCATCTTATAATATATCAATTGACTTAAGCTTGATTTTACAGCATACATAGATACATCAAATCCGAAGAAATACACCTAGGACTCTATCGGTCTTGTTGCGCGCTCCTTCACCAGTGCCTTATGTGGGAATCGAACCAACCACCTCTAGTCTACTTTTCTATTTTATAAAGTATTCAATTAATACTTTGATTGTTTCAATCATCGACTTAATTTAATCATCATAATAATTTGATTGAAAAGTGCAAAACTTGCTTGATACAATTATTTTGATAATTGAAATGCATTTTCAGTTTTTCTGTATACCTACTCATAACTGATGTAGAGCATTACATGATCGAGCAATCTCGACTAAACTTTCTTACTTGTTTTCATATACATTTCTATATTTTATGTTAGGTTCTTGTTTATTTATTGGATATTTTCCCACAATATTAAATATAAGTTTTCTGGTTTATTTTGTTTTCTAATAACTTATATATGTTTTTATTTGTAGCGTCTATATAAATAAAAAATATGAATAAAATATTTAATATTATAAATAAACAAAAAATACACATGTTAGCGACATCTATCCCTCGTTACAGCTAGATATTGAAGTTGATTAAATTAAAAGTGACAGCTGAGTAATAGAGAATATATTGAAATAAAAGATATTTTGAATATTGATTTAAGATTATAAAACAAATATCAGGACTTAAAAAACATACACCTTTTTTAGTTAAAATTCCACATAAAACAGGAAATCAAAGATAGATTCGACCGGAGGTGATAGTAGTAGTGTAGATTCCTGTCATAAATATTATTTTATTTGTTTATGCCTTTTCATTTAATTTATTTGTTTGCTCCTCACTGATATCTATCTATCAATTTATTTATTAATGTCTTCATGTTTTTCATACTTCTTTAGAACATCCATCAATATCATTAACAAAATCATTGTTCCTCACCATCTTAATCCTCTTCTAAAGATAAAATGAATGGAATTTTTTGCTGTCATTTAATAGACAATGAAGGAGCAAAATTTATTAATATGTTTTTAAGTAGTATTGCTATTAGGAAATTACATCATAAATTATTAAGTGTAGAATTGTTGTTGTGGCAGGGATTTCTTTTTATTGATTTCTATGACTAGTCAAAGGTCATGCATTTCTACATACATAGTAAATATGTACGTGTGCGTATGAGTGATATTAATTACTTAATGAATTATAAATAATTCCAATGAAATGCTTTCAGTTAAAGCCTGCCATTATTGGGCTATTAAATTGACATGTAGAGCTATTTAAAGTTTATTATTTATTCATTAAGAATTTAAGTACTAATTAACTTATATTAAAGTGTTGAGGTTTGATTTGATTAATTAAAAACGATATATACATAATATTTAATAAATCATATAGTTTTATGTATATAAGTAATTAAAGTTACATTAAAATGCAAATATTTGTTTTGATATTAGAATATTTACAACTACCAATGCTTTTCTAACTTATATTTTGAGCAGAGTGCAGATCTGAATATACTCGTACTGAAGTGAAACATATTACACATTAGGCTAATAACTTTTAAAGAGTTTTTGAGAATTTCAAATCGGCCCTACCCATTCAACAGCGAGTATAAAAAAGTACGTCGAAAAAGAATATCACTTTTTCCAGAGCGTTAAAAAAGTTTTCATTATGAGAACACTACTGGCTACTACGTAGTGATAGGGCCTAATCTTGGTTATAACTTTAGTATACACAGTCTAGTGAGAAACGAACTCATGATCCACATACTGATAGAACTAGCACACTACCAAGCAATACTATTCTTTCTATATATTACTCTATAGTTTAGCAATATTGTTACGGACGTGATTCTGGCGAGGTTTGCAGCTAACTAGGGACAAGTATTACTCCTGGAGGAGGTGTAGTTCTACAACAGTCTTTAGTCTATTACAATCATTTAGTCTATAGTCTAGTCTATAGTCTTAGTCTATAGTTTATCTCTAGTCTAGTCTATAGTTTAGTCTATAGTCTAGTCTATAGTCTAGTCTATATTTCTAGTCTATAGTCTGTCTTAGTCTCTAGTCTAGTCTATAGTCTAGTCTAGTAGTCTTATATCTGTCTATAGTCTAGTCTATAGTCTAGTTCTATCGTCTAGTCTATAGTCAGTCTTAGTCTAGTCTATAGTTCTAGGTCTATAGTCTAGTCTATTAGTCTAGTCTTAGTCTAGTCTAGTTTAGTCTAGAGTTAGTCTATAGTCTAGTCTATAGTCTAGTCTATAGTCTAGTCTATAGTCTAGTCTATAGTTCTAGTCTATAGTTCTAGTCTATAGTCTAGTCTATAGTCTAGTCTATAGTCTAGTCTATAGTCTAGTCTATAGTCTAGTCTATAGTCTAGTCTATAGTCTAGTCTATAGTCTAGTCTATAGTCTAGTCTATAGTCTAGTCTATAGTCTAGTCTGTAGTCTTGTCTATAGTCTAATCTATATTCTAGTCTATAGTCTAGTCTATAGTCTAGTCTATAGTCTAGTCTATAGTCTAGTCTATAGTCTAGTCTATAGTCTAGTCTATAGTCTAGTCTATAGTCTAGTCTATAGTCTAGTCTATAGTCTAGTCTATAGTCTAGTCTATAGTCTAGTCTATAGTCTAGTCTATAGTCTAGTCTATAGTCTAGTCTATAGTCTGTCTAGTCTATAGTCTAGTCTATAGTCTAGTCTATAGTCTAGTCTATAGTCTAGTCTATAGTCTAGTCTATAGTCTAGTCTATAGTCTAGTCTATAGTCTAGTCTATAGTCTAGTCTATAGTCTAGTCTATAGTCTAGTCTATAGTCTAGTCTATAGTCTAGTCTATAGTCTAGTCTATAGTCTAGTCTATAGTCTAGTCTGTAGTCTTGTCTATAGTCTAATCTATATTCTAGTCTATAGTCTAGTCTATAGTCTAGTCTATAGTCTAGTCTATAGTCTAGTCTATAGTCTAGTCTATAGTCTAGTCTATAGTCTAGTCTATAGTCTAGTCTATAGTCTAGTCTAGTCTAGTCTATAGTCTAGTCTATAGTCTAGTCTATAGTCTAGTCTATAGTCTAGTCTATAGTCTAGTCTATAGTCTAGTCTATAGTCTAGTCTATAGTCTAGTCTATAGTCTAGTCTATAGTCTAGTCTATAGTCTAGTCTATAGTCTAGTCTATAGTCTAGTCTATAGTCTAGTCTATAGTCTAGTCTATAGTCTAGTCTATAGTCTAGTCTATAGTCTAGTCTATAGTCTAGTCTATAGTCTAGTCTATAGTCTAGTCTATAGTCTAGTCTATAGTCTAGTCTATAGTCTAGTCTATAGTCTAGTCTATAGTCTAGTCTATAGTCTAGTCTATAGTCTAGTCTATAGTCTAGTCTGTAGTCTA
>NW_023996340.1:12500-30000 GCF_015586225.1 Lucilia sericata | reverse complement strand
AACAAGTAACAAAATGGAAAAAGAAAAACATAATTTCAAAAAATAAATTATTTTTTTTTGTAAATTATTTATTCTCCCCTTATAAGTCCTCTTAAAATGTATTAAAGCAGAAAATTAAAAACAACAACAGTGTTTCTAGAAAAAAAAAAAAACAATATTCATTTTTCTACGCTCCACTTCCGTTTCCTTCTTTTACATACTTTATGTTATTTCACTTGTATGTTCTTTTGTTGTTTTTTTTACGATTATTTACACACTTCATTGCTTGACATTAAGCTTGTAAAAATATTTGAAACATATACAACACACACTCATAGTTACATACATATACACATACATACATATATACTTGTAAACATAAAAACTTACGCAGTATTTTGTTATTTTCTGTTTTAATATTGTTGCTTTTCTTGGCCAAAATAACTTTAGCCATCTAACAAACATATTGCTTTCTTAAAGCTTAAAATACTTTTGTGGTCTTAAATATTAAGGTCAAGTCATAAAGCTTTGTCAGCTAATAAAGCAGAGGCCTTTACACTGTCACCAGACGCTACACCAATCCACCCACAACATCATTGGTCTACGAAATATTTCTGTTTCAAGTATTCGTTCGCCGTGTTTCGGGGCGCACTTGTTTGTAGTTGCATTGAAGATGAGAAGGAAATGTTTCAATTCTGTGTCCGTTATTGACAGTTTGGTACTTTTTACCTGTGGACATGTATGATTATTGGGACAAATAGCGAAGTTTTTTAACTTAATATAATTGAATACATAACATACATAACAAAGTACTTTTATACAGTACCATTTTGGTACTTTTGTACCATAACAATAATTAAACCAAACAAGCCCCAATAAACTTTAAATATGTCTCATTTTTTCCATTTTACTTTTCTCTTTGTTGCTCTCTGTTTATCTTTATTTTCTTTTTCCTTAAACTTTTTAATAAATTACTTTTGTTGTCATTGTTGTTGTTACTTGTTTGTTTTGGTGTAAATTTTTTATGGTCCTTTATATGTATTTTTGTTTCTCCGCTCCAAAGGAAACTGTTTCTTTTATCCGTGACTATATTTGGTGTGAGTGTGTTTCACAACTTTTTGAGCGTTTCCAACTCATGGTTTCCTTTTCCCACTTGGGTTGTGAGAAGTGTAAGTGAAAAGTCATTTCTTTTATAGAACTTTAATGTACCATAAAGATGATGTGAAAAAATATGAAGTATGAGACAATTTGAGTGGGATCGTTACAAAGAAACATATAAATACGTAAATACTTAATAAGAAATGTTTTAAAAGAAAATGTTTATTATTGTTAAATTAACTTTGTTTTGTTAATATTTTATTATTATTTTTGGAGTGATAAGGATGTATGTAAATACTTATCGAAGTGTATTTTCTTTATCAATATAAATATGAACACTATTAGAAGAAATAGGAGTGTATATTCGATGGAATACGACTACCGAGATGAAGCAATAAGTGGATGCTATAACGATTTATAGACCTTTATTTAATTCTAAACTTCTGGTATATTGTTCTGGACGAAAGAACACAACAAACGGTCGACTATCCCTGTAGAGACTGGTAAAACAGCTCATAACAGGTATGTTTGGTCTGTAATGATTACATAAAGTAATTCATTACATGGTCAATTACAATTACTTGTAATGTGTAATTGAGCAATAACCAATTACAGTTATTTGTAATTGTATTTGATGTTTTGCGAATTAAAATTACTTGTAATGTGTAATTGTCCAATCAACAATTACAATTATTTGTAATTGAAATTTTTCAATTACAATTACTTGTAATTCAGGTGTTACTAATGACAATTATAAGGGAAAAATCACAATTTCAGGTAATTGTTATTGGAAATTCAAGTAATTACAATTAATAGAAATTTATTTACAATTACAAGTAATTGTAATTGGGAAAAACTGCATTGTAATTGTGATTTTAATTAAAAATGTAATCATTACCCACACGCTCGATAACAGGACCCACAGTGATCTAACTAACTAACTAACTAACTAACTAACTAACTAACTAACTAACTAACTAACTAACTAACTAACTAACTAACTAACTAACTAACTAACTAACTAACTAACTAACTAACTACTAACTAACTAACTAACTAACTAACTAACTAACTAACTAACTAACTAACTAACTAACTAACTAACTAACTAACTAACTAACTAACTAACTAACTAACTACTAACTAACTAACTAACTAACTAACTAACTAACTAACTACTAACTAACTAACTAACTAACTAACTAAC
Organism: Lucilia sericata; assembly: GCF_015586225.1. Taxonomy (NCBI): domain Eukaryota; kingdom Metazoa; phylum Arthropoda; class Insecta; order Diptera; family Calliphoridae; genus Lucilia; species Lucilia sericata. The sequence continues at coordinate 27,716 of NW_023996340.1, read as the reverse complement.
TAACTAACTAACTAACTAACTAACTAACTAACTAACTAACTAACTAACTAACTAACTAACTAACTAACTAACTAACTAACTAACTAACTAACTAACTAACTAACTAACTAACTAACTAACTAACTAACTAACTAACTAACTAACTAACTAACTAACTAACTAACTAACTAACTAACTAACTACTAACTAACTAACTAACTACTAACTAACTAACTAACTACTAACTAACTAACTAACTACTAACTAACTAACTAACTAACTAACTAACTAACTAACTACTAACTAACTAACTAACTAACTAACTAACTAACTAACTAACTAACTAACTAACTAACTAACTAACTAACTAACTAACTAACTAACTAACTAACTAACTAACTAACTAACTAACTAACTAACTAACTAACTAACTAACTAACTAACTAACTAACTAACTAACTAACTAACTAACTGACTGACTAACTAACTAACTAACTAACTAACTAACTAACTAAGTAACTAACTAACTAACTAACTAACTAACTAACTAACTAACTAACTAACTAACTAACTAACTAACTAACTAACTAACTAACTAACTAATTAACTAACTAACTAACTAATTAACGAGCTCATTATTAACTGTCACATTTTAATATATACTATTAGATATAATTTTAGTTATAAACTTTTCCCCAAACTTTCGGTTTCCTTTCACATTTACATTTTGTCAGCCTTTTCGCAAGTCATAAATGTTTTTTATGAGCAACTTAATGTGAGCGTATTAAAATTTTAAAATCAGCATTTAAAAACATACTAGCTGTTGGCGGAAATCTGTAACAAAACTGACGCAGTGCTGCAAGCTATTTAGAAACCGAATAAATTATGGAAACAAGAAAAAATAAACATTACATAAAGACAAAAAAAGGAGCATTTCCACATATACACAAAAGGGAATAGTCATCGTGTGTGTATGCAGTATGTTGGTTTTTGGGGAGAAGTATAGCCTTGGGTAAGAAGTTCTTTAGAAAGAAAATTTTTAAAAAGTTAAATTACTTAGTTTTAAAGCATAATCCTTTTGAAATTAAATATTGTAAAGGGAGTTAAGGAAAAGTAAAATATCCTTCTCTGTTACTGGTTATACTTCTCTTGCAGAAAAACATTATTACAAACACCAGTAGTGCTACATAATCACGTGCTATTAAGATACTTAAATAGAAAAACATGCTATAGCATCCTTTTAAACTTTAAATACACATGTATGTATTTGCCAACCATCTTGCATTTAAAGTGTGATACAAAAGTTTTCCTACATTTTAATATAATTTATAAGAAAATATTCCAGATTCCAAAAATTCTGTTTCCTACAAAAAAGTATATGTTTCTGAAAAATTTTGTTACTAACTGTTTATCCATATGTATGCAAGTATTTGAGCGTATATTACGATTATATTCCAACTCCCTTCCACCATTTTATTTTTCTCAAAATCATTTCAAAATTGCTTGCTTCCTATTAAATTTTGATTTTATTATAATTTTTTTTGCACCGTCTTTTTTACCCAAACAGAAATAGAAAAATAACATGTAGCGAAGAAAAAATACAGACTTTTTCCTTTATAGTAATTTTCATAAAATTTTGTTACAATTTTTATATGATTATATACGTTTTTCCCTTACGTTTTTCTCATATTCTGTCATAAAATCAATTGTAAGCGAAATCAATTGGTTGTTATATTTTATGATTATTTAAGGAAAACGAGCAGAAAACTACTTTGTTGCTTTTTTTTTTGAAGTTAATATATTCAATTTAATCAGGGGATTTTATGTATTTACTGCAGCAATAAAATGAGATGTCTTTTAAAATTTGCATAGTATTGATAAGTACTTTGCAAAAACTCCGTAATGATTTATACTTACACAACAACTTACTTTCAATGACTACTACATACCTTCTGCTTATTACTTATGGGAGCTGTAGGGTGAACCAAACGTAATGTTACAGTGCCCAAATTTATATTAAATATTGAATGTCTATCGCGGCCCATGGTGATTCTAAAAATATATAGTTTATCGCTGCAACGTTTGTCAAAATATTGTACAAGAATTTCATCGTGTTATTAGTGTTTAGAAATGAATTTTGACCTTCAAATCATTTGTATTTGGGCTAGGGTCAAATGAGGACTGCTCAATACGAAAATCGGCGATGTCATTTAGACAGAACGGAACGGACATATCTAAATCGAAAGCAAGTGATTCTGAGCCGATTAGTATACTTTAAAGTGGGTCTTAGGACCAATATTGTGTTACAAAACTAAGCACAAACGCCCAATAACCTCCCCAATATAGTGGTGTAGGGTATAATGATGTTACCGATTTAGTTATAGATCGATGGCGTTTTGAAAGAGTTTATGCTTAAAGTTACGTTCGTGTTCTGTTTCATCATTTAAACTAATAAATAATTGTATAAATCTTGAGGATCTTTCCATGATTGACCCCAACACCTATTATGAACCATCTTCCGAAAATCAATAATAATATTTTGTAATTGTTTATGTTTCTCTTTTCAGGTACGTGACTTAAACTGTATTTAAATATTAATATATTTATGTAAGTAATAAACAGTAATAAATTAAATACCCTTATAAATCCCATCTAAATATTTAATAAATTGCGAAAAAGGCACTTCAAAAATTTTCGAAAAGGTCTTGTACCTTACCCTTTCCGATTTTGATGGAACTTAGTACACACATTCTTTCTATAAACTACAAGACATAGGCTTTAATTAGGAATTAAAAAGATTAAAAATGGATAGATAGTTTAGAAACTATACGATGTCTAATTTAATTAAATTGTTGAAAAAAATCCTAAAAATATGAACTTTGAACCTCGATAAAATTTAAACCGTAATAAATAAATAAATTCTGCATTGTATTGTATTTATATGAAGAATGTGTGTACCAAATTTCATTGAAATCGGAGAGGGTCATGTTTCATACCATGTTTATGAACATTTTATGGGAGGTATGACCAATTATGGACTGATCCGAAAATATTTCGGTATATCGTGTGTTTTGTATGCAAACGTCTTATTCAATAAATTCTACAGGTGATGCAGAAAAACGTCATAAGTCTCGAACTGTACTATTTTAAAATTGTTTCATAACTGATAGTGAAAAACGACAAATCAAAGAAGAAAATTGCTTTTACAGATTTTAAAAATATGAAAATCGAGCAAAGTTATTAAAATTTTCTGAAAAGCTATTATCACGTTAAAGTTCTAAGCTAATGATATATAGAAAACATACGTATTTCTGTTGAACGATGACCTTATATGAGAGCTATGACCAAAAATGGGCCAATCCGGATAAAATTTCGCAGAATGATTTATCGACACTCAAATTATTATCCGGATATCTTCATATAATAATGAAATATGTTGGATTAAGTTACTTTCGGAATTGTACCCTATATGGGAGCTATGAGGAATTATGAACCAATCTGGAAAAAAATTTGTTACGTATACACGTATTTTATTCCAATAGATTTATTTTGTAATAAAATAAATGCGTTTACGTGGTTATCGGAAGTGTGCCTTATATGGGAGCTATGACCAATTATGGACCGATCCGAAAAAAGTATTTTGAAGATTGATAAAACATATTTATGTCGAATGTAATTCCCATATATAGATTTCTTAATTAGTTATGTACATTTAAGTGATTTTCGGAAATGGACCTTACCCAGCAAAATGAGAACTTCCAAAGAAGCAAAAAAGAAGTAGAATTTACTCCATGGAAGTGCCGAAAAAGACCTGAAGAAGTGATGACTTTAACACAGGCTTGTCATAGAAGGGATGTCCTTTTTATTTGATTCCAAATTCACTACTTCTGAAGTCATTCTCAAAAAGTAATTTTTATGCTCTTTTTTGGAAGTTATTCGGAAGTGACTAAAAATAATATTAACTTTCATAAGGATAATAGACACATTTAATACAAAAGCCCAAAAATAAAAATTTTTTCTCATAAAAGTTTAAGAACTAAAAATACATCTACAGCATTGAAAAAAATAGAATTATTTTATCTTCTTCGGAAGTTATTAAACATTACTTCCACAGAAGGTAAAAAAAATTCACTAGTGCTACTTTGAAGTGGTGATAAATGTTATTCTTTTGGAAGTACTTTGTTTTATTTTAGCTGGGTAATTTTAAATAGACGTTTAAGGTACTTTTTACTAGACTTTGGACTAGTGTAATGACTTTTCTCTGGACTAGTGTATAAGATAGTTCTGGTCTATTGTCTAATCTTTTGAGTGATCTATTTGATTAGCATTACTGACTATTCTTTAGACTCGATAGTACACTGCTCTTATATCTTATCTATAGATTGGTCTAGTCTACAAACTAGTCTATTGAAATGGAGGAAAATAAACTTCCCAGTCTGTTGAATAAATGGTATTGTTTATTATCTAATAGCCTAATCCTTGGGCTAATACATATGTACATATGAACTGTTAATTTTTTGTATGAGTCCACTTTCCAAAAAAATGAGTTAAGAATGGGGTTAAGTACTATATGATGGGATTGATTGATTTATTTCTAAAAAAAAGAAATAATTATTTGATACAGTACAATTTTTAATGATAATTTTAAAAGTCCATTTGTCATCCCTGATATAACGTTAACTTCTTACAAGTAGAATTTCCCAGAGAGAGAAAGAAAGGGAGATTAATTTGTGACTTTGGTCAGTCAAATTTATCTCTAATAAATATTTAGATTCTGTATTTAACTAAATGACCCCGGTTATAATAATAACGAATTTATTAAATTAATAAATAAAATAAACAATACTACGAATACGAACCCTTAATACTCGTTAAATTTCCATTTCACAACATATAATCTGATTGAAAAATGCACTCAATTTAAATTGTTTTGTTTGCAGTTTTTATCTATTATTGTTTTATAATTTAAAATAATGTTAATAATATTGCTTTAAATATTGATTATTTCACACAGATTTATTTATTTATATGTATTCGCGATTTCCTTATTTATTTGCCACTTACTGTAAAATAAACTTTAACACACGCCTTCCACTCGTTGTAAGCGCCGACTTTGTATTGATTAAATATTCACCCTGAGGTATCGGCAATATATTTAACATTTCATCTTTTATAATCAAATGTTTGATAAAGATGTCTTCCTGCATTAGACAAATAGACAATAATTAGTATCTATTAGAATTTGTCATAACAAATACTTACATTATATGGACATGTATGATTAATATTTGAATGTTTTGCCAATAGTTTAATGAAAATATTCATCAAGGGAAATTTTTGGGAATTTCTCAATACTTGACACAAATTGGCAGAGATATTGTATAGGAAGGGACGATAGTCAGGGGCTTTCTTAAAAAGTTGGGCATGTATCTGTAGATTATTAGGAGTAATCATTAAATAATTTATTGACAGTTATAGTTTTATTAAGCACTCACCGTTACATTATTTACGGGAATTTTATGCAATCTAAAATGCAAATCCATGGCCACTACACCCCGTTGTATTAATTTCAATTTACATATTGGAATTGTCAGAAACGTTTTATCCAATTCTACACATTAAAATTTGTAAATTTAAAATGGGCCTGTGTCAGCAACACTAGATTTAAAAATACTAAATAAAATATTATTTTAAACATGTTGTTTTTTGGAGGTTATTGTGTTTAATGAGACTTTGTTGTATTCTAAAATCTAAACAACCGGAACAGTTATAGATTTTAAATAATGTTTATCAAAATAATCCATTTAAATAAATAGTTAAAAATTAATTAAATTCTGGTGCTCATATTTGAAATCGATCATTTGGAATATTTTAATATGAATAACTTCCAATTACATAGAAACCAAAAAATCAAAACAAATCCAGCAAAAACTTGGTAATGACTTGTACTTTTTAAAACAAAACAACTTTTTAACTCCTCATTTGTAAGTACTTATTTAAGTAGTGATTCGTAAGAGAGCGTGGTAAGTACTTGCCTCCAATGTCATCGCCGTGTTAAAGTAATGTGCTTAAAAATGGACCTTAATTTTAAACAGATGTTTAAGGTACTTTTTTTACAAGACTTTGGACTAGTGCAATGACTTTCCTCTGTATATAAGCTAGTCTTAAGCGAGAATTTTAACTCATAACATTTCAATGTAAGTTTTTGCTGGGAATTCCTAAAAAAACAAATGTTAACAATAAGTATTATTGTTGAACATGAATATGAATATGATTATAAAAGTCTTTGTTGATATAAATGAGGAATAACTTGCAATTACTCAGCACATTTCCATTGTCTGCACTTCGATACTCACTTATTACTATCAAAGTGCTTTAAACACAGTCAGACTTCCTTTCTGTCTTGGTCTTTGTAGAGTAGCAATTAAATATTTCCTGTTTTCGAGGCTTCGAATCGCCAACTGATGATCAGGGAATGCGAATTATTACCTCACCGTCTGATTTCACAGCTGTTACCTGGATCAAACATTTAGAAATAATACTGTTACCATCCCTGTGATAACAACGTAGGCTTCTCTAACCTACCAGCAGATATACGAAGTTTTGTATTTAAATCATATGGAAATTGTAACGCCCCCTATTACTAATCCGCCAATTTATTACCCAATGTTTACATGAATGTCAAAGTTGTTCGTGCAAAATTTTAGGATTCTTGCTGCTATAGTTTTCTAGATATATACGAGTTTTTGCATTTAATTCATATGGAAGGGGTCACGCCACCTATAGTTAGTCCGGCAAATTTTTCCTCTAAATTGTTCATAAAGTCTTCAAAGTTGGTCGAGCAAAATTTGAGAACTCTCGTTCTAATAATTTCCCAGATAAGTCGAAGTGCTTTACGGGAACACCTGCCGTGTTGGTCTTATTTTATGGTGGTACTTTTATAATCACATTCTGAGCTGGTTAGACGACTAACCACAGCCCCGTTTTGTAACTTCCGAGATGCAGTTGATTCGGCAACGGCACCTAGAGACGTAATCGATAGACCGAAATATGAATCCATCATGTTATTACTCACAGAGAATACACTGTGTTAAATCTAGTTTGAGCAGATTCAACCAATCTGATTTCTCATATATCCGACACTTTCATTGAGAGAAACATGCGACACACTCACTCTAGATATATGGATGGATGAGGCCCGCATCATATACATTTGACTCCAACTCATTTCCAACGCTTAGTTCCACAATAATTTCTATACGACGTATCTGCTGTCTCGGTAATAACACCGAATTTATCCCGAGACTTTTAACCAATGTTCTCTTCCCGCTGGAACAAAACAAAGTCCGAAAGTCTGCCCTACTAGTTACAGGTTCCCGTGGTACTAGATTATAAGACTTTCTGGTTCGACCCCCCAGGTCATATCATTGCTGAGGATACATTTGACACCATAATCAATTATAATCCCGACAGACTAGAGGTATTTGTAGCACCACTTTTCCCCTGAATTGCAATAAAACAAAATGGGGAAGATCATCGAGGTAACATGCCCCGAGTGCGAAGAGATTTCATAGAAATTAGAAATAAAAAGGAGCCTGTAGTTCCTTCCAGACATATAGGAAGGCTCTGTGAAAATTTCAAGAAAATTGGTTCAAACATTTAGCCGTCTATAAACTCTAGTTGTATAGATTTATAAACCAATTTTGCTGGTTTTCAATAGGGATTCTCGAAAGCACCGCTAATAGCATGATCTAATCTTTAAATATAAAGCATATTTAAGGTCTTTATGATAATAATTTTAACAAACATACGGAGAGATGAACATCGCTCAGTCGATCTCGCTATCTATTGGGATTCAGAAAGGTGATGGGTATTAAAATACATTCGGTTTATAAATACAAAATATAATGGGTATCCACAGAAAAATACTTCTAAATTATGCAAATATTAACATTAATATTTGTATAACTTATACAAGTAAATTATTAAATTATTTTAAATTTCCGCTCGTTGTACATTTGTTTTTGCAAAATCCACATCGGAGAAGCCAAGATGCTGCGGCAAAATCTTATGCAAAAATGCACAATGGCCATTCTGTGCCCAGATTTGCAAGGATGCTTTTCTCATTTCGCATTTGTTTTATTCCTCTTGAAAATATTTTATTGATAGTTAAATAAAATGTATATTTGAATCCACGCCTTCCACTCATTATAAACGCCCACTTTTATATCAAATAAAAACTCTCCTTGAGGTAATACATTAGGTAATAGTTTAAAAATTTCATCACGTATAACTAAACGCCTTATTATGATGTCATGCTAGATTTTTAAAAAGTTAAGAATTTATTAGAAACGTATTAAACCAGCCAATATTCATACATACATCATAAGGACATGTATGATTTATATTTGAATCTTTAGACAAAATTTTGACGGCAATATTCATTAGTGGATGTTTTTGCAGTTTTCTCATAACGTAACAAAAATTCACTGTAATATTGAACAAATAGGGATGATAACCATTGCTTTTCTTTAGTAGTTGAATATGGACCTGGGGGGAAAACATAAAATATTAAAATATATAATATATATAAAAGGTCTTACTTACGGAAACATTGTTCACCGGAATTTTATGTAATTTGGCGTATATATTTAAACCCACTACACCACGTTGCAATAATTTCAGTCTACAAATTGGTATTGAGACAAAAGGTTTGTCATACTCTGTACATTTAAGATTTGTAAATCTTAATGTTTGTTGAGTCAAAAAATACTAGATTTATTATATAGAAGACGTATGCGTATAAGTGCATACTGTTTATTAGAGGACAATAATATTTATTACAGGATTTTCATCTAAATATTTTGAAAATTTAACAAGCTTAATTATTTACGCTTGGTTGCTATATATTTTTGTGTAATTAAATGTATAATTAACTTAATATATGCACTTATAATAAGATTACCAAGCTGTTATTAGTGCACAAATCACAATAGTCCCGTAAAAAATACATTTAGTAAATAATGTAATACTTAAGCTGTGTATAAATGCCCAGGAAAAACTTACATTGAAAAGTAATGAGTTAAAAAGCTAATAAAACCTCATTTCACTACTTCTTCATTAGCATTTTAAGTCATTATAGGCAAGCACTTCTACGCTCGCTTACAAATAGGGAGTTGAAGAAGTACTTGCAATTTCTCTTACAAAACAGTTGTTTAGTAAGTTGTTTTGTTTTTTAATAATAAATAGAGTCAGCTAGAATACGAACCAGGGACTTCGGTTTGTTAGTCAAATGTTCTACACACTGCACCACTGCTTAGATATTTTATTGCGCGTCAAATAATGGTTTTCACATACAAAACTAATTTTGTTTTGTTTTTTGTAAACACAATTCTTAAAACGCTATTAAATATAATGTGCAAACAAAATGACAAAGCCGAAAATAAAGTACTTCTATATCAGATTATAAGAAAGTCATTACTAGAGTACTTCTAAGTAATGCAGATGGTAAGTAGTAGTCATTGAAAAGTAAGTGGTTATGGAAGTATAACCCATTACCGAGTTTTTGCTGGGTGGTTGTCAGAGGAATGTTCAGAAAATGTCTAACATCAGTGAATTTAAAATTTTTGTTTTGCAACATTGTCAGAGAAATCTTTGTCAGTACATTGCAAAACAATTGTATTGACAGACATCTGACAATCGTGTAAATACATTACGTTGCCATTGTCAGATGATGGTAAGATAATTGTTTGATAATTTTTATTGTCAAATGTTCGAATTTTCGAAAAATGTCTGGTAATGAAATTGTAAGGTTTTCTTACAATCGTTCGAACTGACAATTTATCTTTTTCCAACAATTTTTCGTCAGACAGTGCATTGCCACCACATTGCAAGATCTGACAACATTTTAAGATATAACAGCCATCAGTACATTGCCTCACATTACCAGATTTGAGAACATTGTAAGATATACAACCTTGTATACAAAGCTTTACTTTAAAAAGCAAATGATTATTAAAAATTTGTAAATGCCACAAACTTAACAAGGAAGATTGTTATATTCGGCCATGCCTCGTAAGATCTAACGGCCATCAGTACATTGCCACACATTACCAGATTTGACAACATTGTAAAATCTACAACCGTGTATATTTAAAAAGCAAATGATTATTAAAAATTTGTAAATACCACAAACTTAACAAGTATGAGTGTTATATTTGGCCATGCCGAATCTTATATACCCACCATCAAATCATCCTTATTAATAAACTTTGATATTATCGATATATATATATATATATATATATATATATATATATATATATATATATATATATATATATATATATATATATATATTCATTTTAATATAATAGAACATCAGGGAAATACTTGGAAGATGGTCTTTAATAAGGACCTTAAGCATGGACCGTGCTCTTCCCAATTTTGTTTGATCCAATATTTATAACCAAACTGTTTTTATACCCTCCACCACCATCAGTGGTGATAGAGGGTATATATAAGTTTGTCGTTCCGTGTCTAACACCAAGAAATATTCATCTAAGACCCAACAAAGTATATATATTCTGGGTCTGTCTGTCTGTGTAAAACACGCTCACGTTAAAACTAAGCAAAGGAAATCAACCAAATGCACCCAAAATATTTGTTGTTATCCTAAGCAGTTTGGTATTGAAAATCAGCAAAATCGGTTCACAACGTAAAAAGCTATGAGTAAAAATTTCAGGCTACCCTCAAAAAAAATTACGTTTTTTTCATCATTCTTTTGAAGTTTTCTCAGAAAACTACCAAAGATATTTCGATGAATTTTGTCACACATTATTTTTTCATGGCAGTGATCAATTATGTTGAAAATCTTTACAATCAATCCAATATTTCCCATAGCCCCCATACAAAGGTATATATTCCCGGAAATTAGTTTATCGCTAATAACTCCCTCAAATATATCGGTATCAACACAAAATTTTGCACATGCAAATATAATATGAACAGAAATCATACTGTCAACGCAGATCTCAGTCGGTCCACAATTGGCCATAGCTCCCATACAAGGTCCACTTCCGAAAATCACCTAAACGCACATATTTCATTGATGAATAAAGCTATTGTGATAAAATTCGAGTTAAACATGTTTTGTGTACATACAAATCATTCTACGAAATTTTTTACGGATCGGTCCATTATTGGTCATAGCTCCCATATAAGGCCCACTTCCGAAAATCATTTAAAAGTTCATATTTCATTGTCATATAAAGCTATCATGATGAAATTCGACACAAATATGTTAAGTCTAATATAAATCACTCTACGAAATTTTTTCCGGATAGGTCCATAATTGGTCATAGCTCCCATATAAGTCCACTTCCGAAAATCACTTAAACGCATATATTTCATTTAATTATAAAGATATCGGGATAAATTCGACACACATATGTTAAGTATACATACAAATCATTTTACTAATTTTGTTACGGATCGGTCCATTATTGGTCATAGCTCCCATATAAGGCCCACTTCCGAAAATCATTTAAAAGCTCATATTTCATTGTCATATAAAGCTATCTTGATGAAATTCGACACAAATATGTTTAGTCTAAATATAAATCACTCTACGAAATTTTTTACGGATCGGTCCATTATTGGTCATAGCTCCCATATAAAGTCCACTTCCGAAAATCACTTAAACGCATATATTTCATTTAATTATAAAGATATCGGGATAAAATTCGACACACATATGTTATGTATACATACAAATCATTCTACGAAATTTTTTACGTATCGGTCCATTATTGGTCATAGCTCCCATATAAGGCCCACTTCCGAAAATCATTTAAAAGCTCATATTTCATTGTCATATAAAGCTATCTTGATGAAATTCGACACAAATATGTTTAGTCTAAATATAAATCACTCTACGAAATTTTTTCCGGATAGGTCCATAATTGGTCATAGCTCCCATATAAAGTCCACTTCCGAAAATCACTTAACGCATATATTTCATTGAATTATAAAGATTCGGGATAAAATTCGACACAAATATGTTTTGTATACATACAATCATTTTACTAATTTTGTTACGGATCGGTCGATTATTGGTCATAGCTCCCATATAACCCCATTCCGAAAAATCACTTAAAAATACATATTTCATTGTCAAATAAAGCTATCGTGATAAAATTCGACATAAATATATTTCGTATAAATATGAATTATTCCACTAAATTTTTTCCGGATAGGCCCATAATTGGTCATAGCTCCCATATAAGGTCCACTTCCGAAAATCACTTAAACACATTGAATTCTAAAGCTATTGGGATAAAGTTCGACAAAATACGTTTTGTGTACATTCAAATCATTTCACCAAATTTTTTACGGATCGGTCCATTATTGGTCATAGCTCTCATATAACCCCATTTCCGAAAATCACTTAAAAATACATATTTCATTGTCAAATAAAGTTATCTTGATAAAATTCGACACAAATATGTTTTGTCTTTATATGAATCACTCTACGAAATTTTTTCCGGATAGGCTCCCATAGAGGGTCCACTTACGAAAATCACTTAAACGCACATATTTCTTGAATAATAAAGCTATTTGGATAAAGTACGACTTGAATATGTTTTGTGAGCATATAAATCATTCTACCAATTTTTTTTCCGGATTGTTCCATATATGGTAATAGCTCCTTCAAAGAAATCACTTAAACGCACATATTTCATTAACAAATAAAGATATCTTGATAAAATTCGACACAAATATGTTTTGTGTAAGGTCGTAGCTCCTATACATATAAAGTTCACTTCCGAAATCACCTAACGCACATATTTCATTAATTAATAAATCTATTGTAGTAAAATTCGACTTGAATTTTTTTGGCATATAAATCATTATACGAATTTTTTTTCCTTATCGGTTGATAATTGGTCACAACTCCCATATAAGGACCATTTCCGAAAATTACTCAAATGCACATTAACAATCAAAGTTATCGGGATAAAATTCGACATAAATGTGTATTTTGTATATATAAATCATTCTACGGATTTTGTCTTCTGGATCGGTCCATAGGTTGTCTTAGCTCCCATATAAGGTATACTTCTGAAAATCACTTAATACCACTTAATTCGTAATTAAATGATTATATCCGGATAAAATTCAAAATGAGTATGTTCTGTGTACAGTTAATCATTATATTAAATGTTTTCAAACTGGCCTATTAATATACATTTTTCTCGACCTAATTAAAATTAGTTTGACATATGCATAAATGTTAGTACCCTCAATAAGGAAACAAAAATTTTGCCAAGTTATCTAAAATTAGATAGTTAAATGCGTCTCAATAAAAAGTAGCTTGCTGGTGGAGGGTATTTAAGATTCGGCATAGCCGAATATAGCACTCTAACTTGTTTTTTTTTTGTAAGAGTGGTTATATGGAGGGTAGAGTTTATTATGAACCTATCCTCGTCGGTTTATACAATAATTATTTGTATCTTATGTCACTGTACACGTATCTTTAATTCAATTATGTGGTTTAAAGTAATTTTCTGAAGGAAACTGATAATGGGGGTTTGATCAGTTATCGACTGATCCTCATCAAATTCATTTGAAAAATTTTAGTTCCTATAAAACTACTGTAATTTTGAAGAACTTTTGAGCCATACATGAGCGTTAAAGTGATTTTCTGGAGTGAGTCTTATATAATGGTCAATTATAGACCGATTTTTATAAACTTTTGTACATAAATTATGTTCGTAAAGAAGTTGTTTATTCGAATTTCATCGCCTAAGTCGTAATTTTAAGCTACTAATGAGAGTTTAAGTAATTTTAGTAATTTTAGTGTTCATTTATCGATTCATCTTCATCAATGTCGGTAGGAAGAATTCAGTTCCCATAAAGCTTGTTTATGTTGAATTGCATATATCTACTCGTGAGAGTTAAAGTAATTTTACTGAAGTGTTCATTTATCGATTCATCTTGATCAATGTCGGTAGGAAGATTTCAGTTCCCATAAAGCTTGTTTATGTTGAATTGCATATATCTACTCGCATTTTAATGCCGCTGTACTCACATTTTGAGTCAGTAATGAGCGTTAAAGTCATTTTTATATGGGGACCTTATATTGGGGGGGATAGGGTTAATTATGGACCGATCCTTATAAAATTGTACGAAGATGTTTATATTCCAATAAAACATTAGAGAAAATGATTTTAGTTCCTATAGAACTTTTTATGTCGAATTTTATTGTTATATATATGCTCATTTTCTGAAGGAGAACTTATATGGGGGGGTAGGGTTAATTATGGACCGATCCTTATAAAATTCTACGAAGATATTTATATTCCAATAAAACATGTTTGTGCCGAATTTCACCGTTACTGATGCTTCTCTTAGCCAGTTATGAGCGATAAAGTCATTTTCTGAAGGGGACCTTATATGGGGGGTAGGGTCAATTTTTGGACCGATCCTTATAAAATTTTACAAAGAGATTTATGGGGGTTAGGCGAAATCATGGGCCGATATTGCCCATTTTCAATACCAAACAAACTACATCTAGAAGTATCTGCGCAAAATTCAGCTTGCTAGCTACTTCCATTTGAACTCGGACAGACAGACAGACAGACAGACAGACAGACAGACAGACAGACAGACGGACGGACAGACAGACGGACATGGCTAGATCGTCTTAGAATGTAATATGGACCCAGAATATATATACTTTTATGGGTCTTAGATGAATATTTCAAACGGAATGACAAAAACAATATACCCCCCCATCTTTTTTGATGGTGGGTATAAAAATGTATATTTTATTTATCAATCACATTAAAGTAAACTTGAACCCAAGCCTTCCAATCGTTATATGCGGCCACTTTTAAACTTAGTGAATAATCGCCCTGGGGGAAGAGGTATTATTTGAAACATTTCATTCTTTAAAATCAATCGCTTGACTATGATGTCATGCTAAGTAAATTGGAAAATGCAAATAATTAAAAAATGAAAATATAATTAAAATTAAAACTTACATCATAAGGACAACTATGATTTATATTCGAATCACGAGACAATAAATTAATAACAATATTTACTACCGGATATCTCTTGACATTCTTCATTAGTTTACAAAAATTTGCTGAAATATTGTACAGGAAGGGCAGATAGCCATTGGCTTTTTTCAGCAATTGAAAATGTAGCTAATGTAAGAAATACAAAACT
>NW_023996340.1:0-7500 GCF_015586225.1 Lucilia sericata | reverse complement strand
TCTTCGTCCGTTCGTCCGTTCGTCCGTTCGTGTTCGTTCGTTGTTTAGTTCGTTGTTCGTTCGTTGTCGTTCGTTCGTGTTCGTTCGTTCGTTCGTTCCTTCGTTCGTTCGTTTCGTTAGTTCGTTCGTTCGTTCGTTGTTCGTTTTTCGTTCGTTCGTGTTAGTTCGTTAGTTTTTTCGTTGTTTCGTTAGTTCTTCGTTAGTTCGTTCGTTGTTCGTTTTAGTTCGTTAGTTCGTTAGTTCGTCGTTTTCGTTCGTTCGTTCGTTCGTTCGTTCGTTCGTTGTTCGTTCGTTCGTTCGTTCGTTCGTTCGTTCGTTCGTTCGTTCGTTCGTTCGTTGTTCGTTTCGTTCGTTTTCGTTCGTTCGTTCGTTTCGTTTCGTTCGTTCGTTCGTTCGTTCGTTTCGTTCGTTCGTTCGTTCGTTCGTTTCGTTTTCGTTTCGTTCGTTCGTTCGTTCGTTCGTTCGTTCGTTCGTTCGTTCTTCGTGTCGTTCGTTCTTTGTTGTTTCGTTCGTTCGTTCGTTCGTTCGTCGTTCTTCGTCGTTCGTTCGTTCGTTCGTTCGTTCGTTCGTTCGTTCGTTTCGTTGTTCGTTCGTTCGTTAGTTCGTTCGTTGTTCGTTCGTTCGTTGTTCGTTCTTCGTTCGTTCTTTCGTTCGGCTTTCCTCGATACAAGCCACTACAAGGAAATTAAATAAATAATCACCCTGAGGAAAAGGAATTATTTTGAAAACATCATCTTCAAATTGTCGCTGTTTCTACAGTTATAATTAGTCGTTAAAAAATTGGCATACACAGAGGGGGAAAACGGCAGAAAAGAACCGAAATTGATACAATCCGTTGTCAAAAGTGAGCTTCCCACGTTTGTTAACATTTAGACAACGGATGTATATTAAATTTAAATAACACCTAGTTATCATTTTGACAACCACCCTTATAATTTTGACAACGCATCGTTGTCGTTGCAACAACGCATTGTTGTCATTTTGTTTACACTTTGTGTCATTTCGGAAGTGCATCGCTGTGATTCCGACAATGAATCGTTATCATTTCTAAAACGCAAAAGAATATATGTACATTGAGAGTCCATATTCGATTTTAGATCGGTCTCTTTAACCGATTTAGTAACAAACAGAATGTATGTATGTATATACCATATGATGTCTGCAAGCAATTTTTCGAAGTGAAATCAACTTTAATGGTAGGATAGGTTTAAACTTTATTTGATTCATAGGAATTAATCCTATATCTTTCTACCAAAAAGTAATTCAAATTCAGTTTACACAATTATATCACAACCAAACTGTTTAAATTTCAAAGGTCTTTTTTGATTTTTCACTTCAAATACTTTCTACTTTTGTCCTTTATTAATATATAATTTATTTATCGCTCACGAAAAAGAAAACCTGGAGCAACACTTTCCAATCGTTTAGGCTCCCACCAGGAATTTAAATAAGTAATCGCCCTGGGGAAAAGGTATTATTTTAAAAATTTCATCATTTAAAATAAAACGCCTGACAATGATGTCATGCTAAATACGAAATTAAATTCAAGACATAATTTTAATCAATAAAATGGAAAGATAACTAAAACAAAAACTCACATCATATGGACAGGTATGATTGATGTTCGAATCATGAGCCAGCAGTTTGATAATAATATTTAAAATTGGAAATCTCTTAGTGTCCTTCATTAGTTGACAAAAATTTGCTGAAATATTATACAAGAAGGGCCGATAGCTATTTGTCTTCTTCAATAATTGGAAATTTAGCTAATTGGAAAATTAACATATAACAAAAAAAAATATTTTAATTAACCAAAGACATTTCTCCTTACGTACCGAAACATTATTGACTGGAACTTGATGTAATTTCACATATAAATCACGGCCGCCACAACCACGTTTACCATTTTCAATTTGCAATTGGTACTGAGGCAAAAGGTTTGGTCATATTCGGTTACATTTAAATTTGTAAATCTAACAGTTTGTTGAGTCAACAATACTAGGTTCAAACAGCACAAAATTGTTTTAAAATAACAGCATGCTGTTTATTACAGGTCTTAGAGGATAGATTAAAACTAACGTTTTATTAAAATGTTTTATTAAATTCATAAAAAAAACTAAAACTGATTTAGATAAAGTTCTTAACGATATATGCAATTACTCGGTAATTTTACAAACTATTTATAATATTTAATAGACAATTACAAAACTGTTTAATAAGTTCTGTAAGCGAAATCGAGAATTGTCTCGAAATATACGTTTTCGAAGCCAACTAATGGAAAAAAATCTGAACGCACAAATATTTTCTATTCAGCTAGCTCTAGTTGGTACATAAAATTTTGAAATTTATGCTTAAGCAATTTTAAATTAAATTTATGAGGTTCATTAAGCAGAATGCAAATTTGAATATATTCATAGTCATAGAAATATTAATTACGAAAAAAACTAGAAATTACAGTTTGGACCGAACAAACAATACCCTATACCAGTAATTTTTTATAATACAATGAATTGAATTTTGGTTGGTTCGTATACAAATTTTAAACTACCTAATTGTAAGTACTTATTTAAGTAGTTATTTGTAAGCAAGCGTGGTAAGAACTTGCCTCCAATGTCATCATCGTGTTTAAAATAATGTGTGAAGAAAGTAATGAAAGCTGATTTTTTAACTTTTTAATTCATTACATTTCAATAGAAGTGTTTGCTGGGTTTTTATACAAAACTTCTATGATACTAGTATTGTCTTAGTGGTATACTTTCAGATGGGTTGCAGGACCAATGCTACAAACATCAGAACAAAGGCTTAAAACTTAAAACGGAGCATTTGATATTAAAATGTTCAATGTCATTATTATTTTTAATCGCAATGCACATTAGCTTCATAATTACGCTTAATTACATCGCAATAATTTAGTGCTAATTTCATTAAATTACCCTAAAAGTTTTAGTTTGTGACACGTTTAAAATCGTTTCACACGATACGTAATCCATATCATATTTATACATTTTAAAAAGCTATAGCTTCACAAAATATATAAACCCTCGTATTCATAAATCTATATGAATGAAAGAGTAATGTTTGTTCGTAATCGATAACTCTGGAACTACGGCAGCTGATATATGTTTTAGGGATCGTGAGAAGTGTTCCTGTAAAGTATTAAATATCTCCGACAAATAGCGACGAAGTTTAAATTTGCAGTTAATTGCACATAAACCGCTAAATTTTGGTTAATCGATGGAAGATTTTTTACACATGCTCTACATTTGTTTGAATGCGTTTGTATAGGTGTGACAGAAAATATGTGTGCCTACACAGAATCTATATATATAAAAATGAAAGTGTGTTTGTATGTATGTATGTATGTATGTATGTATGTATGTATGTATGTATGTATGATGTATGTATGTCTGTATGTTGTCTGTATGTATGTATGTATGTCTGTATGTATGTATGTATGTCTGTCTGTATGTCTGTCTGTCTGTCTGTATGTCTGTATGTATGTCTGTATGTCTGTTGTCTGTCTGTATGTCTGTCTGTCTGTCTGTCTGTCTGTCTGTCTGTCTGTCTGTCTGTCTGTCTGTCTGTCTGTCTGTCTGTCTGTCTGTCTGTCTGTCTGTCTGTCTGTCTGTCTGTCTGTCTGTCTGTCTGTCTGTCTGTCTGTCTGTCTGTCTGTCTGTCTGTCTGTTGTCTGTCTGTCTGTTCTGTCTGTCTGTCTGTCTGTCTGTCTGTCTGTTGTCTGTCTGTCTGTCTGTCTGTCTGTCTGTCTGTCTGTCTGTCTGTCTTGTCTGTCTGTCTGTCTGTCTGTCTGTCTGTCTGTCTGTCTGTCTGTCTGTCTGTCTGTCTGTATGTCTGTCTGTCTGTCTGTCTGTCTGTCTGTCTGTCTGTCTGTCTGTCTGTCTGTCTGTCTGTCTGTCTTCTGTCTGTCTGTCTGTCTGTCTGTCTTCTGTCTGTCTGTCTGTCTGTCTGTCTGTCTGTCTGTCTGTCTGTCTGTCTGTCTGTCTGTCTGTCTGTCTGTCTGTCTGTCTGTCTGTCTGTCTGTCTGTCTGTCTGTCTGTCTGTCTGTCTGTCTGTCTGTCTGTCTGTCTGTCTGTCTGTCTGTCTGTCTGTCTGTCTGTCTGTCTGTCTGTCTGTCTGTCTGTCTGTCTGTCTGTCTGTCTGTCTGTCTGTCTGTCTGTCTGTCTGTCTGTCTGTCTGTCTGTCTGTTTGTTTGTCTGTCTGTCTGTCTGTCTGTCTGTCTGTCTGTCTGTCTGTCTGTCTGTTTTTGTCTTGTCTGTCCTTCTGTCTGTTCTGTTCTGTCTGTCTGTCTGTCTGTCTGTCTGTCTGTCTGTCTGTCTGTCTGTCTGTCTGTCTGTCTGTCTGTCTGTCTGTCTGTATGTCTGTTCCTCTGTCTGTCTGTCCTGTCTGTCTGTCTGTCTGTCTGTCTGTCTGTCTGTCTGTCTGTCTGTCCTGTCTGTCTGTCTGTATGTCTGTCTGGTCTGTCCTGTCTGTCTGTCTGTCTGTCTGTTTGTGCTTTCTCGCCTGCTCCCCGGCTGGACCGCTTTTCCTGCACTTTTCACAGTTTCTTCCTGTCTGTCTGGCCGGAACTCTCGGCTCCTTTTTTACTGTTGCCACTTTCATGTGGGCGACGTGCCACCGCCCATATTAAGAAAATATTAATTAGTATATCTGAGATAATATAATAGTTAGAGTCTTCAAATTTTGTCGGAGCACTTTAGTATCAATATAATTATTAAGACAAAAGTGGACGGAATAGTGCATTAGGGGGCGTGGCACCTCCCATGTAAATTAAATACAAAAATTCGTTTATCTTGGAAACTTTTATAGTTAGAATATTAAAATTTCCACGAGTAACTTTAACATCCATGTAAACATTTTGGGAATAAATTGGCGGACTACCCATGAGGGGAGCAGTACCTCCATATTAATCTATATATATAAAAAATGAAAGTGTGTTTGTATGTATGTATGTATGTTATGTCTGTTTGTGCTTTATAGACTGCTAAACGGCTGGACCGATTTTCCTGAAATTTTCACAGTTTCTTCCTGTATATCTGAAAGGAACTACAGGCTATTTTTTATGTTGAAATTTCATGTGGGCGGACGTGCCACGCCCATATTAAGAAAATATTAAATTAGTATATCTGAGATAATATAATAGTCTTCAAATTTTGTCGGAGCAACTTTAGTACCAATATAATTATTTAAGACAAAAAGTTGGCGGATTAGCATTAGGGGGCGTGGGCACCTCCCATATAAATTAAATACAAAAATTCGTTTATCTTGGAAACTATTATAGTTAGAATATTAAAAATTTTGCACGAGTAACTTTAGCATCCATGTAAACATTTTGGAAATAAAATTGGCGGACTACCCATGAGGGGAGCAGCACCTCCCATATTAATAAAATACAAAAATTGGTTTATCTGGGAAACTAATAGAACTAAATTCTTAAAATTTTGTACTAAGAACTTAAATATTCATCTGAACATTTTGGAGAAAAAAGAGCGGACTTTCGTCGTGGGGGGCTTGGAGCCCCCATATAAAATAAATAGGAAAATTATTATATCTGGGAAACTATTAGAGCTAGAATCTTCAAATTTTAATTGAAAAACTTTGACATTCATGTAAACATTCAGAGAATAACGGGCGGACTTTCAATGGGGGACTTGGAACCTCACATATGAATTAAATACAAAAATTTCGCTTATCTGGGAAACTAATAGAACAAGATTCTTTAAATATTGCAAGAAGAACTTTATTATACATATGAACATTTTGGAAAAAAAGAACAAGAAGAACAAGATTCTTCAAATATTGCAAGAAGAACTTTATTATACATATGAACATTTTGGAAAAAAAAGGCGGACTTTCATCTGGGGGCTGTGAGTTCCCATATGAATTAAATAGAAAAATTCGTATATCTGAGAAACTATTAGAGCTAGAATCTTCAAATTCCACATGAGGATCTTTGACATTAATGTGAACATTTAGAGAATAACGGGCGGACTTTCAATGGGATCTTGGCACCCCCTATATGAATTAAATACAAAATTTCGTATATCTGGGAAAATATTAGATTTTTTTTTAATTTGTCATCGATTACATTAAAATCTTAATTAACGTTCGGAAAAAATGCATCTCTGGAAAACATTACAGTTAGAATCTGCAAAATTATTAAGAAGATTTTTTATTTATATTGCTTTTAGGGTAGCAAAGCACACTGGGTATAGCTAGTACATATATAATTGTTCTACCCGTCATCATAAAAGATGGATTTTGTCATTCCGTTTATAAAACTTCGATATGTTGGTCGTAGACCCACATATCCTGGCTTCTTATAAGATTATAACTTGATAAAGCTATGTTCGTCTCTCTATAGAAATACGATAAGGTCCGCACGGACAAATCTAAAGGGCTCCACAAATATTTAAATAGTTCAGTTCTAGTTCAGTTCCAGTTCAGTTCCAGTTCATTTCTAGTTCTATTCTAGTTCAGTTCTAGTTCAGTTTTAGTTCAGTTCTACTTTAGTTCCACTTCAGTTCTAGTTCAGTTCTAGTTCAGTTCTAGTTCAGTTTAGTTCTAGTTCAGTTTAGTTCAGTTTAGTTCAGTTCTAGTTCAGTTCTAGTTCAGTTCTAGTTCAGTTCTAGTTCAGTTCTAGTTCAGTTCTAGTTCAGTTCTAGTTCAGTTCTAGTTCAGTTCTAGTTCAGTTCTAGTTCTAGTTCAGTTCTAGTTCAGTTCTAGTTCAGTTCTAGTTCAGTTCTAGTTCAGTTCTAGTTCAGTTCTAGTTCAGTTCTAGATCAGTTCTAGTTCAGTTCTAGTTCAGTTCTAGTTCAGTTTTAGTTCAGTTCTAGTTCAGTTCTAGTTCAGTTCTAGTTCAGTTCTAGTTCAGTTTTAGTTCAGTTCTAGTTCAGTTCTAGTTCAGTTCTAGTTCAGTTCTAGTTCAGTTCTAGTTCAGTTCTAGTTCAGTTCTAGTTCAGTTCTAGTTCAGTTCTAGTTCAGTTCTAGTTTAGTTCTAGTTCATTTCTAGTTCAGTTCTAGTTCAGTTCTAGTTTAGTTCTAGTTCAGTTCTAGTTCAGTTTTAGTTCAGTTCTAGTTCAGTTCTAGTTCAGTTCGAGTTCAGTTCTAGTTCAGTTCTAGTTCTAGTTTAGTTCTAGTTTAGTTCTAGTGCAATATCGGTCATCGTGTTTGCAATATCCCCCGAAATACAATTCAAAGTCATAAATATGTTAATTAGCTCGTGTAGTTAAATTCTCTGAGTCTTTAATGTGCAGAGCCAAAGCTAATGATGAGATAAGGTGGTATAAAATTCCGAAAACTAGCGTAAAAATTGAGTAAAATTTTTATAAAAAATACACTTCTGTATGATGGATGAAACTTATGTACTGGTTGACTTTTCACAATTGCCGGGCTAATATTATTATGTGGTTGATGGATGAGATAATGTTCAAGAACAATACCGAAAAAAATAAACGGTTGTGACAAAATAATTCAATCTCAGAA
>NW_023996339.1:25000-47776 GCF_015586225.1 Lucilia sericata | reverse complement strand
ATACGTGAACCGGGTATGCCACTACCGGGAGCACCGGGTTTTAAACCCAATACTCTAACATCACCACTATTGAATTCTCTTTGACCCACTATGCAGGAAAGCAAAGTAGTCTTACCACAGCCTGAGGCACCCAATAAGCCATATCTGTTTTATCGATATAAATTAACAAAAATTTTAGATTTATGTTATGCCATTTTATAATTCTAAACACATTTTTTATTATAATCTTATTTTTTCTATTTAAAGCCTCAAATCATTTCAATTTCATTTTCGTTTACCATAATATCTTTGATTTTATTCTACTCACATGGATCCTCGTTGTACATTCATATTCAGATAGTTGAGTATAATTTTTGGTTTCGATTTGCTGCCATAATATTTATAACCATTTCGTACTTCTACTGCTGCCGCCATTGTTAATTATAATCAAAATTTTTAAATAAAAATCGCCTGCGACTCCGTTTTTGTTTTGTTTTAAATACACCGCCCACGTCTGTCTATCTTTTGTTTAAGCCTCTGGGTTTTTCTACAAACCCCCTTTTCTCAGTTTAATGATGTATTTATTTTGTATTGGATGCTTCTTTTGGTTGCTTTTTATGTCAAAGTTTTGCCCCTTTTGGTAACATGTGTCTGATTTTATATTTCTATTATTTCAATACGTTATTTCTTTGTCTCACAAACTGTCCGTCCGCCGTATTTTTTGCTCTGTTGTTGTTTTCGTATTTGTTAGATCTCAGTCTGGTTTTTAGATTTTGCTGCAAATACAAAAAACTTTTGTGCCAAGTTTTTCGTTGTTCTCTGCTCTCTTAGTCAACTTGTAACTAAATTTTGTTTTTTTCGCGTTTGTATTCTCGAGAAGCTAGATATGAGAAAAATAAAGTAGAAATAAAATTTAAATTAAAATTCATGATTGTTTTTTTTTATAGATTTATCTATAAAAATGTTTAATTTTTTATGGCAAAACATTGACAACTTGTTGCTACGTTTTAGTATGTATGAGACAGCATTTGAAAATAAAAGGAAAAGGATTTAGATTCTTATTGAGTCGCCATTCATAATAATGATGAATATTTCAAATAAAATTTATTTGTTTATTATTAATTGTTGCGCGTTTTTTGGCTATTTAATATCATTAGGAAATTTGTATTTTAATTAAAAATTAAGGTTTGTTATAGAATTTTGAAAAGATAATGATGTCATTTTCTTAACAAACCCCTTATAAATAGATCTATAATCAAATTATTTAAGGATGAAATACAATTAAAAATAAAAATGGAGATAATGAACAACAGCGCTTACATAATGAAGTAGAAGTGACTAGAAATTATTTCAAAAATGAACTAGAAATGAACTAGAACTGCACTAGAACTGAAGTAGAACTGAACTAGAACTGAACTAGAACTGAAAGAACTGAACTAGAACTGAACTAGAACTGAACTAGAACTGAAGTAGAACTGAACTAGAACTGAACTAGAACTGAACTAGAA
Organism: Lucilia sericata; assembly: GCF_015586225.1. Taxonomy (NCBI): domain Eukaryota; kingdom Metazoa; phylum Arthropoda; class Insecta; order Diptera; family Calliphoridae; genus Lucilia; species Lucilia sericata. The sequence continues at coordinate 46,289 of NW_023996339.1, read as the reverse complement.
CTGAACTAGTACTGAACTAGAACTGAACTAGAACTGAACTAGAACTGAACTAGAACTGAACTAGAACTGAACTAGAACTGAACTAGAACTGAACTAGAACTGAACTAGAACTGAACTAGAACTGAACCAGAACTGAACTAGAACTAGAACTAGAACTGAACTGAACTGAACTAGAACTGAACTGAACTGAACTGAACTAGAACTGAACTAAAACTGAACTAGAACTGAACTAGAACTGAACTGGAACTGAACTAGAACTGAACTAGAACTGAACTAGAACTGAACTAGAACTGAACTAGAACTAAACTAGAACTAAACTAGAACTGAACTAGACTAGAACTGAACTAGAACTAAACTAGAACTGAGCTAGAACTGAACTAGACTAGAACTGAACTAGAACTAAACTAGAACTGAGCTAGAACTGAACTAGAACTGAACTAGAACTGAACTAGAACTGAACTAGAACTGAACTAGAACTGCAACTGAACTGGAACTGAACTAGAACTGAACTAGAACTGAACTAGAACTGAACTAGAACTGAACTAAAACTGAACTAGAACTGAACTAGAACTGAACTAGAACTGAACTAGAACTGAACTAGAACTGAACTAGAACTAGAACTAAAAGGAAAAGGATTTAGATTCTTATTGAGTCGCCATTCATAATAATGATGAATATTTCAAATATAAAATTTATTTGTTTATTATTAATTGTTGCGCGTTTTTTGGCTATTTAATATCATTAGGAAATTTGTATTTTAATTAAAAATTAAGGTTTGTTATAGAATTTTGAAAAGATAATGATGTCATTTTCTTAACAAACCCCTTATAAATAGATCTATAATCAAATTATTTAAGGATGAAATACAATTAAAAATAAAAATGGAGATAATGAACAACAGCGCTTACATAATGAAGTAGAAGTGACTAGAAATTATTTCAAAAATGAACTAGAAATGAACTAGAACTGCACTAGAACTGAAGTAGAACTGAACTAGAACTGAACTAGAACTGAACTAGAACTGAACTAGAACTGAACTAGAACTGAACTAGAACTGAACTAGAACTGAACTAGAACTGAAGTAGAACTGAACTAGAACTGAACTAGAACTGAACTAGAACTGAACTAGAACTGAACTAGAACTCAACTAGAACTGAACTAGAACTGAACTAGAACTGAACTAGAACTGAACTAGAACTGAACTAGAACTGAACTAGAACTGAACTAGAACTGAACTAGAACTGAACTAGAACTGAACTAGAACTGAACTAGAACTGAACTAGAACTGAACTAGAACTGAACTAGAACTGAACTAGAACTGAACTAGAACTGAACTAGAACTGAACTAGAACTGAACTAGAACTGAACTAGAACTGAACTAGAACTGAACTAGAACTGAACTAGAACTGAACTAGAACTGAACTAGAACTGAACTAGAACTGAACTAGAACTGAACTAGAACTGAACTAGAACTGAACTAGAACTGAACTAGAACTGAACTAGAACTGAACTAGAACTGAACTAGAACTGAACTAGAACTGAACTAGAACTGAACTAGAACTGAACTAGAACTGAACTAGAACTGAACTAGAACTGAACTAGAACTGAACCAGAACTGAACTAGAATTGAACTAGAACTGAACTAGAACTGAACTAGAACTGAACTGAACTAGAACTGAACTAGAACTGAACTAGAACTGAACTAGAACTGAACTAGAACTGAACTAGAACTGAACTAGAACTGAACTAGAACTAAACTAGAACTAAACTAGAACTGAACTAGACTAGAACTGAACTAGACTAGAACTGAACTAGAACTAAACTAGAACTGAACTAGAACTGAGCTAGAACTGAACTAGAACTGAACTAGAACTGAACTAGAACTGAACTAGAACTGAACTAGAACTGAACTAGAACTGAACTAGAACTGAACTAGAACTGAACTAGAACTGAACTAGAACTGAACTAGAACTGAACTAGAACTGAGCTAGAACTGAGCTAGAACTGAACTAGAACTGAACTAGAACTGAACTAGAACAGAACTAGAACTGAACTAGAACTGAACTAGAACTGAACTAGAACTGAACTAGAACTGAACTAGAACTGAACTAGAACTGAACTAGAACTGAACTAGAACTGAACTAGAACTGAACTAGAACTGAACTAGAACTGAACTAGAACTGAACTAGAACTGAACTAGAACTGAACTAGAACTGAACTAGAACTGAACTAGAACTGAACTAGAACTGAACTAGAACTGAACTAGAACTGAACTAGAACTGAACTAGAACTGAACTAGAACTGAACTAGAACTGAACTAGAACTGAACTAGAACTGAACTAGAAGTGAACTAGAACTGAACTAGAACTGAACTAGAACAGAACTAGAACTGAACTAGAACTGAACTGAAAAATTTTACATTTAAACATTTTGTAATACTTGGCTTCAATAATATATTCCATAGTAAAAGCTTAACCATTCCAAACAATTGTTCAATTAAATTAATTACACTCTATTTGCCAATGTAATAAATTCCCCAGAGTATTTCCCAAGAAGCTCCCACATTTAGTTTATTAAAAAAAATATTTCAAATTTACTACTTTCAGTTGCTTTTAATAGAAACACTTAATGTGTAAGTTCTAATATTAAATGCATATTTATTAATTTGAAATCAATTTAGACTTTTGTTATTGCATTGTTAATATTTCACGTACATATGTATAATAAATATTTGCAGTCCGTGTAGTGTAATTCCTCTCTATTGTTTTCTATTTATTTAACTTATTTAAATTCAGTTTTCCGCAAATAAATCAAGAATTTTGCAAATATAAAGTTAAAAATTTTGTGTAATTTATTTTTCAAAATAATTTAGTTTATTTTGTTCATGCGATATTCGTGTTAAGTTAATTAAATCAAATAACAATTTAATGGGTTGTAAAAATAACAATTAATTATATTGGAAAAATGTATGCATTTTTAGACATGGTTCAACAAAAAAAAAAACTAAAGTGAAGTGAATTTATTTGATTTATGATCGAATAATGATTTGAAACTTAGTTAATTGTGATTTTTAAACCGGTCTTTCTGATCATAAATGGGAGTCTTCGGAGTTCAATTCTAGTTCAGTTGTAGTCCAGTTGTATTTAAGTTGTATCTCAGTTGTAGTTCGGTTGTAGTTCAGTTCTAGTTTAGCTCTAGTTTAGTTCTAGTTCAGTTCTAGTTTAGTTCGAGTTCAGTTCTAGTACAGTTCTATTTCAGTTCTAGTTCCAGTTCAGTTCTAGTTCAGTTCTAGTTTAGTTCTAGTTCAGTTCTAGTTCAGTTCTAGTTCAGCTCTAGTTCAGTTCTAGTTCAGTTCTAGTTCAGTTCTAGTTCAGTTCTAGTTCAGTTCTAGTTCAGTTCTAGTACAGTTCTAGTTCAGTTCTAGTTCAGTTCTAGTTCAGTTCTAGTTCAGCTCTAGTTCAGTTCTAGTTCAGTTCTAGTTCAGTTCTAGTTCAGTTCTAGTTCAGTTCTAGTTCAGTTCTAGTACAGTTCTAGTTCAGTTCTAGTTCAGTTCTAGTTCAGTTCTAGTTCAGTTCTAGTTCAGTTCTAGTTCAGTTCTAGTTCAGTTCTAGTTCAGTTCTAGTTCAGTTCTAGTTCAGCTCTAGTTCAGTTCTAGTTTAGTTCTAGTTCAGTTCTAGTTCAGTTCTAGTTCACTTCTAGTTCAGTTCTAGTTCAGTTCTAGTTCAGTTCTAGTTCAGTTCTAGTTCAGTTCTAGTTTAGTTCTAGTTCAGTTCTAGTTCAGTTCTAGTTCAGTTCTAGTTCAGTTCTAGTTCAGCTCTAGTTCAGTTCTAGTTTAGTTCTAGTTCAGTTCTAGTTCACTTCTAGTTCAGTTCTAGTTCAGTTCTAGTTCAGTTCTAGTTCAGTTCTAGTTCAGTTCTAGTTCAGCTCTAGTTCAGTTCTAGTTTAGTTCTAGTTCAGTTCTAGTTCAGTTCTAGTTCACTTCTAGTTCAGTTCTAGTTCACTTCTAGTTCAGTTCTAGTTCAGTTCTAGTTCAGTTCTAGTTCAGTTCTAGTTCAGTTCTAGTTCACTTCTAGTTCAGTTCTAGTTCAGTTCTAGTTCAGTTCTAGTTCAGTTCTAGTTCTAGTTCAGTTCTAGTACAGTTCTAGTTCAGTTCTAGTTCAGTTTTAGTTAAGTTCTAGTTCAGTTCTAGTTCAGTTCTGGTACAGTTCTAGTTCAGTTCTAGTTCAGTTCTAGTTCAGTTCTTGTTCAGTTCTAGTTCAGTTCTAGTTCAGTTCTAGTCTATTCTAGTTCATTTCTAGTTCAGTTCATTTCGCAGCTAGTTCAGTTAAATTGTAAAAATTGTGGTCTTGACCGACTATAGTTATTTCTATTTTTATCTTTATTGCTTGTTTTTCGCAATCAAACCATTAAACACATTAATTTGATTGACATGTTTCTGTCGGTAATCATTGGCCTCATGAATAGACTATTCTTTTAACAATTTTATTCTTTGTTTATTGTCATGCCTTTTAAACAATTATGTTATTATTATTAAATATTATTATTAAACGAAGACACCTTTTCATAATAATAATTGTGTTTTTTCTTAACTTTTGTTCATAGTCATGAATGACAAATCATAAAATATTTAGTTAAAATTATTAATAATGTTTTTCATTTTTATCTTTAAAAGTCTTTATTTTTGAAAAAATAATAAAGCTTCTTTTGTAAATGTTTGCGGTTTTTTCGTTGAATTTATATGCAATACGTTTAAAAATTCGTCACATTTTAAAAAAATATGGCTCAGAATACTCTGACTGTCTGCATTTGCATAATGTGCTTCTGTACTGTTCGTGCGACTAAAACTCGTTAACAGTGTTTTTTTTTAGATATATAACGAATTGAATTTTTTTTATTTGTTATTTTAATGGAAAAGAATAAAATTGTTTTTGTTATAAAAAAATTGTTTTGCGTGCATTGATCTCAATCTCGTCTTGCGGCTGAAATCGTTCTGGTTTTTAACCGTTTTTATTTTGAAAACTTGTTTAGAGAAACAATTTTGAAAATTCTTCATTTTGATATTGTAGCTTTAGTATATAAGGGGGGTTTGGGATGGCAGCTAACAACATAGCTGTGCAACAAGTTTTCTTTATACTTTACAAGAATAACTAGATTTACTTATTTATGCTTGTAATTGCTATTGATCTTTGAACCAGAAAAAAGGAGGAGCTTAAAACTAGTAGTTTGTATTAATTTAAAACACATGCTTAGCTAAATTAATTTTTGTGCAATAAGTTAAGAGTTGAAAACAGAGGGTTCTATAGAAAATTCTGTTGATCGTTAACGATCACAAGATTTTCTGTAGAAAATACTGTTGATCGTTAACGATCACAAGATTTTCTGTAGAAAATACTGTTGATCGTTAACGATCACAAGATTTTCTATAGGAAATACTGTTGATCGTTAACGATCACAAGATTTTCTATAGGAAATACTGTTGATCGTTAACGATCACAAGATTTTCTATAGGAAATACTGTTGATCGTTAATGATCTATAGAAAATACTACTGATTGTTAACGATCATAAGATTTTCTATAGAAAATACTACTGATCGTTAACGATCATAAGATTTTCTATAGAAAATATTACTGATCGTTAACGATCACAAGATTTTCTATAGAAAATTCGGTTGATCGTTAACGATCACAAGATTTTCTATAGAAAATTCGGTTGATCGTTAACGATCACAAGATTTTCTATAGAAAATTCGGCTGATCGTTAACGATCACAAGATTTTCTATAGAAAATTCGGTTGATCGTTAACGATCACAAGATTTTCTATAGAAAATTCGGTTGATCGTTAACGATCACAAGATTTTCTATAGAAATACTGTTGCTGGTCACATATTTAATAACATTTTACATATTTAATATTTTTTTATATATTTAATAAAAATCCATATTTTTATTTAACCTTCATTTTGTTTTTGAGGTTTTTTTTTATAAAATTAATTCTTTTAAACCTCTTCCTTTTAAAGGTAATTTAAATTTGTTTTATTTAATTTGTTTTTTGACATTTATTTTCTTGTTCGTGGTTTATTTCGGGGGAAACAACTAAAACCGTTAACACTGTTCCAAAACCCGTTGTTGGCAACCTTGGAGTTTTAATAGCGGCAAAGACAACAACAGCAAAAAAAACTTCAACCAAATTTTTTCCTTTCTTTAACAATTAAACAACAATTACTATAACAACAACAACAAAATCAACTTAAAAATGTTACGTTAAATGTTGTAACAACAACAGGTTGTAGAAACCAAAATAGAAATAAACATTGGAAGCACCTCGAAACAGAGCTGAATGTATTGAATCAAACTGTTATCAGTTAAAGAACGAAAAAGTAACAAATAGTTCTCTCCTTATAGATAAAGAAAATATTGTTGATCGTCAGAGATCGTCGTAGAACGCAAGATTTATTAAAGAAAATACTGTTGATCGAGAACAATAACAAGATTTATAACAGAAATATTGTTGATAGTCAATGATCACAAGATTTTCTACAGAAAATTCTATTGATCATCAGATCAGATTTTCTATAGCAAATGCTATTGATCGTTAACGATCACAAGATTTTCTATAGAAAATTCTATTGATCGTTAACGATCACAAGATTTTCTATAGAAAATTCTATTGATCGTTAACGATCTCAAGATTTTGTACAGAAAATTCTATTGATCGTTAACGATCTCAAGATTTTCTACAGAAAATTCTATTGATCGTTAACGATCACAAGATTTTCTATAGAAAAATTCTATTGATCGTTAACGATCACAAGATTTTCTATAGAAAATTCTATTGATCGTTAACGATCACAAGATTTTCTATAGAAAATTCTATTGATCGTTAACGATCACAAGATTTTCTATAGAAAATTCTATTGATCGTTAACGATCACAAGATTTTCTATAGAAAATTCTATTGATCGTTAACGATCACAAGATTTTCTATAGAAAATTCTATTGATCGTTAACGATCACAAGATTTTCTATAGAAAATTCTATTGATCGTTAACGATCACAAGATTTTCTATAGAAAATTCTATTGATCGTTAAGGATCACAAGATTTTCTATAGAAAATTCTATTGATCGTTAACGATCACAAGATTTTCTATAGAAATTCTATTGATCGTTAACGATCACAAGATTTTCTATAGAAAATTCTATTGATCGTTAACGATCACAAGATTTTTCTATAGAAAATTCTATTGATCGTTAACGATCACAAGATTTTCTATAGAAAATTCTATTGATCGTTAACGATCACAAGATTTTCTATAGAAAATTCTATTGATCGTTAACGATCACAAGATTTTCTATAGAAAATTCTATTGATCGTTAACGATCACAAGATTTTCTATAGAAAATTCTATTGATCGTTACGATCACAAGATTTTCTATAGAAAATTCTATTGATCGTTAACGATCACAGATTTTCTATACAAAATTCTATTGATCGTTAACGATCACAAGATTTTCTATAGAAAATTCTATTGATCGTTAACGATCACAAGATTTTCTATAGAAAATTCTATTGATCGTTAACGATCACAAGATTTTCTATAGAAAATTCTATTGATCGTTAACGATCACAAGATTTTCTATAGAAAATTCTATTGATCGTTAACGATCACAAGATTTTCTATAGAAAATTCTATTGATCGTTAACGATCACAAGATTTTCTATAGAAAATTCTATTGATCGTTAACGATCACAAGATTTTCTATAGAAAATTCTATTGATCGTTAACGATCACAAGATTTTCTATAGAAAATTCTATTGATCGTTAACGATCACAAGATTTTCTATAGAAAATTCTATTGATCGTTAACGATCACAAGATTTTCTATAGAAAGTTCTATTGATCGTCAACGATCACAAGATTTTCTATAGAAAGTTCTATTGATCGTCAACGATCATAAGATTGTCTATAGCAAATTCGATTGATCGATAACGATCACTAGATTTTCTAGAGAAAATGTTGTTGATCATGAAATATTATAATACTGGTGATAGTTAATTATTAATAAACAAATTTAAACAATTTTCTACAAAAAATAATAATATTTTTTTCTCAGAAAAACAAGAAATGAGAGGGAGAGTTTACTTTGTTTGATCTTACTGATCATGATGGTAGTAAAGTGAATGATTTCAAATTAGGTTAATTATATTTACAATAAAATGTTGTTGTAAATTGAATTTGTTTGTTTATTCGTTTGTTGTCATATATTGTTGTTGTTGCTTATTTACTTAGTGCGTTTTTTGAGTGTGTTTTTTGAATGAATGAGAATGTCTGTCCGTCCGTCTGTCTATAGGTGTATGGCTTGTAAAGGTCATACGCCTTAAAGTAAATTTCAATGATGTTTAATGATGAATCGTATTAAATCAGGTATTAATGGTTGTTGTAATTTGGGTTTTATGTGTTGATTTTTTTCTATTAAAATTGGAAAAAAAACTGAGACAGGCCAGTTTTGCTTGTTTTTATTTAAGGTGTTTGGCTCGTTAACAGAAAAATATTTAAATATTAACGTTTTTCATTGTTGACACGTACTAAATGACATTTTTTGTAAATGACTGATATATTTTGTTTATAGGTTTATTTAGTTATATTTTTTTATACTTTTTTTTAGTATAAATTTGTCCTTCCTGTTTTTATGTTTATAAGAAAATCATTGATATTTTTTTGATATTTAAACGGGTTAAGACTGCAGCTATTTATTTTGATATTTTTTTAAAGATTTTAAAACATTTATTTACTTATTACAATGTAATAGTGTAAACAACAATGTTTTAAACAATCACTCGCATCTCGAGGAGAGCTAATGACTAATGACGTTTACTGTCAACTTACTATTCAATGTAAAATTAATTTTTGAAGGTTTTTAATGCTGTTGATCGTTGACGATCACAAATTTTTTTATAGAAAATTCTGTCGATCGTTAACGATCACAGGATTTTCTATCAAAAATGCTATTGATCGTTAACGATCACAAGATTTTCTATCAAAAACGCTATTGATCGTTAACGATCACAAGATTTTCTATCAAAAATGCTATTGATCGTTAACGATCACAAGATTTTCTATCAAAAATGTTATTGATCGTTAACGATCACAAGATTTTCTATCAAAAATGCTATTGATCGTTAACGATCACAAGATTTTCTATCAAAAATGCTATTGATCGTTAACGATCACAAGATTTTCTATCAAAAATGCTATTGATCGTTAACGATCACAAGATTTTCTATAGAAAATGCTATTGATCGTTAACGATCATAAGATTTGCTATAGAAAATGCTATTGATCGTTAACGATCACAAGATTTTCTATAGAAAATGCTAATGATCGTTAACGATCACAAGATTTTCTATCAAAAATGCTATTGATCGTTAACGATCACATGATATTCTATAGAAAATGCTATTGATCGTTAACGATCACAAGATTTTCTATAGAAAATGCTATTGATCGTTAACGATCACAAGATTTTCTATAGAAAATGCTATTGATCGTTAACGATCACAAGATTTTCTATAGAAAATGCTATTGATCGTTAACGATCACAAGATTTTCTATAGAAAATGCTATTGATCGTTAACGATCACAAGATTTTCTATAGAAAATGCTATTGATCGTTTAACGATCACAAGATTTTCTATAGAAAATGCTATTGATCGTTAACGATTACAAGATTTTCTATAGAAAATGCTATTGATCGTTAATGATCACACTTCTTGCCCCATTCTCTTGCATTATGGGTTAATTTATTTTTCCAACTCATGATTACTAAAGATTTTTCTTCTTTCTCTTAATCCAACAAAAGTAACAGAAAATTTACTCATTGCAACATTACTACACATACTACATGACTATGATGATGATGATGTTGTTGATGGCGTCATTATGTGGTTTAAAGTTTATGCATGACTAGTTACAAATTTTCAAAGAAAAACCAAAAGAAAATAAAAGTGGGCTTTTATTTTCAAGACTTTTCTTTCCTCTTCATTTGAACAACTAACAACTGAAACAAAGACACACTAACAACAAATAAATCAAGAAATAAAAACTGGGTATTTGGTATAGTTTTTTTTTTGTAACACTTCCTCTAAAATTGGTTAAAAACTATAAAAACTACAATAAATTGTATATAAACCAACAACAATTTATTTGTTTATTATATTTGTGTAATAAAAAGTTGTGTGGTATGTGGCATAAACTAGTAGTAGTAGTCATAGTAGTAGTAGAGTAAGTTTGTAATACATGTTGCACGTTTATTTAACAAGTCAATATAAACAAAACAAAAAAAAAAAAAAAAAAAAAAATGATGAAAAAAAAATTAATTTTCTGTTGAAAGAAAATAATAAAGAAAAATTGTATTTGTGTGCAATTCCACAACTAAGAGTTTTGTAAAAAAAAAATATGTTTTTAAAAGATTTTTGCAACAGGTTCCACAGTTGTGTCCAGTTGTTGGTTTTTTTTAACTGCGTCATAGTATTGTTGGTCATTTTGGCTATTGTTGATTATATAATTCTGAAATGTCTGAGAAGGAGCTATAATTTTATTAATAACATACAAAATTTAGTCAAAAAGTTGTTATAGTCTGGACTATAGTCTAGTCTATGGTCTGGACCAGTCTATAGTTTGGTCTGAACAATAGTCCAGACTATACTCTAGTCTATAGTCTGCACTATAGATTAGTTTATAGTCTGGACTATAGTCTAGTCTGTAGTGTATAGTCTGTTGTCTGGACCTTATACAAGTCTGTATTCTGGACCATAGACAAGTCTGTAGACTGGACTATACATACATCTATAGTCTTAACTATTAACAAATCTATAGTCTGGACTATAGTCTAGTCTGTAGTCTGAGTGCAGACTACAGTTTGTAGTCTAGACTATATACAAGTCTGTAGTCTGGACTATATACAAGTCTGCAGTTTGGACTATAGGCAAGTCTGTAGTCTTGATTGTAGACAAGTCTGTAGTATGGATTATCTGTAGTCCAGATTCTGGTCTATAGACAAGACAATAGTCTTGAATATAGACAAACCAATAGTGCGTACTATAGTGTACACATATAGTCAAGTCTGTAGTCTGGACCAGAGACAAGTCTGTAGTCTGGACTGTCGACAAGTCTGTAGTCTGCACTATTGACACGTTCTATAGTCTGCACTATAGACACGTCTATAGTCTGCACTACAGACACGTCTATAGTCCTGCACTATAGACAAGTATACAATATGGACTATCTGGACTATAGGCAAGTCAATAGTCTGGACTATAGACAAGTCTGTAGTCTGAACTATAGTCTAGTCTATGCACTATAGTGTAACCTATAGTCTGGGCTGTAGTCTAGTCCATAGTCGAGATTATTGAGCTATCTTTAGTCCCCACTGTGGTCATTTATATAGGCTGGACTATAATAGTCCTTCCTATAGATTAGTATATACTGTCCAAAAGGTTATTATAGTTTGGACTATAGTCTAGTCTTTAATCTGCACTATAGTCTAGTCTATAGTTTTTGTCTGAACAATAGTCTAGACTATACTCTAGTATCTGGACAATAGTCTAGTCGATAGTTTGGACTATAGTCTACTCTATAGTCTTGACATTAGTCTAGTCTATAGTCTGGATTATAGTCTAGTATGTAGTATGGCATATAGTCTATTTACTAGTCTTAACTATAGTGTATAGATATATAGTCTAGTCTATTGTTTGGACTATAGTCTGTACTATAGTCTGGATTATAGTCTTGTCTATAGTCTGTACTATAGTCTTGTCTATAGTCTGTACTATAGTCTTGTCTATAGTCTGGTCTATAGACTTGACTAGTTTATAGTCTGGGCAATAGTCTAGTCTAGTTTATAGTCTGGACAATTGTCTAGTCTATAGTCTAGGCTATAGTCTGGACTATAGCCTAGTGTATAGTCTGAACTATAGTCTAGTCTATTGTCTGGACTATAGCTTAGTCTATATTCTGGACTATAGTCTAGTCTTCTATAGTCAAGTCTGTACTATAGTCTACTCTGTAATCTGACCTTTACTTTAATCTATAGTCTGAACTATAGTTTTGTCTATGATCTAGTCTATATTCTGGATCATATTCGGGACATTATTATTTTCTTTTTGGAAAATTAATTATTTTAATTTTTTTTTATTTAAATTTTAAAATTTAAACTAAAGTTTTATTCTTCTTTTCATTCCAGGTATGTTTCAAAATTGTAAAACTAAACTTTGTATGTAAGTGATTCTGCCAATATCTGTTCTAGGGGTTAACAAAACTTACTTAGTTTTTGTCTAAAGCAAAAATAAATTTTTATAAAAAACTATAAAAATTTTAAAAACTTTTATTTAACAATTTAATAGATTTCATCAAGATCTAATGACAACTGAAGAAAATTTAAAAATTGCTAATATAATTATTTTCAATAAAATTTTAAAGTTTGTACATTATTAAAAGAATGTGTTGAAAAAAAATTACTTTCATATTTCATAAAATATTGCAATTTAAATATTTGCTGCCCGGTTTTATAATTATTACAGAGATATAATTTAAATGGTGTCATTAACGTTAAGTTAACATTTTAAACAGTTTACATTTAATTCAACGCAATTTTTGAAATTTACAATTGTATTGTATAAATTTTCATTACTTGTAAGTGTGAGTGGTTCAAATCAAAGTAAATGGTTTGGTATACATACTAAATTATTAAATGAATAATTTATTAGTGAATAAATTATTTTTGTTTTAATTTAAAGTTAATAGCCTTGATATCTATAATATATTCTTACAAGTTGAAAGGTTTTGTAAAGAAAAGTCTCTAAAACAAAGTCTCTATTGGTATAACTAAACTTAAAACGTTTAAAAATAGTTTATAATAGCAATAATACTCGAGACGTCTTTGATATATCGAACTGTTTTTTAAACGATATTTAATTTTATAAATGGAATTCACGTTTTTCCTCGCTTCACAGTATTTAACAATTATACCAATATTGGACTTAAACTAATTGGCTTTGTATACTAAATGCTATTTAAAGTCTAAAATTTATGGAGTTTAAAGCAATACAATTGTTATGCTAATGTTATTTGATCTAAATTTAAATAACAGAAATAATTAATTATTTAATTAGCTACCAACGTCAGCAGTTTTTTGCAAATAAATTTTATTAATGGTGACTTTTACTTTATCACTTTTAATAAGCAAAAGATCATTGGGGTCTTATAAAATATTTGTCTCTGCAACGTGACTGAATAATAAGATTGAAAATTCGGGCATATATAGACTAGCTATAGGTCCAGATTATAGACTATATAGATTATATAGTCCAGACTAGAGTAGACTATAGTGCAGACTATAAACTAGACTATAGTCTAAACTATAGTCCAGACTATGGACTAGACTATAGTCCAGACTATAGACTAGACTATAGTCCAGACTATAGTTCAGACTATAGTCCAGACTAGACTATAGACTAGACTATAGTCCAGACTATAGACTAGACTGTAGTCCAGGACTATAGACTAGACTATAGTCCAGACTATAGACTAGACTATAGTCCAGACTATAGTCCATACTATAGACTAGACTATAGTCCATACTATAGACTAGACTATAGTCCATACTATAGACTAGACTATAGTCCATACTATAGACTAGACTATAGTCGAGACTATAGACTAGGACTATAGTCCAAACTATAGACTAGACTATAGTCGAGACTATAGACTAGACTATAGTCCAAACTATAGACTAGACTATAGACCAGACTATAGTCCGGACTAAAGACTAGACTATAGTGCAGACTATAGACTATAGTCCATACTACTCTATAGTCTGGACTACAGTCTAGTCTATAGACTACTCTATAGTCTGGACTACTGTCTAGTCTATAGACTACTCTATAGTCTGGACTACAGTCTAGTCTATAGACTACTCTATAGTCTGGACTACAGTCTAGTCTATAGACTACTCTATAGTGTGGACTATAGTCTAGTCTATAGACTACTCTATAGTCTGGACTATAGTCTAGTCTATAGACTACTCTATAGTTTGGACTATAGTCTAGTCTATAGACTACTCTATAGTCTGGACTATAGTCTAGTCTATAGACTACTCTATAGTCTGGACTATAGTCTGGACTATAGACTAGTCTATAGACTACTCTATAGTCTGGACTATAGTCTAGTCTATAGACTACTCTATAGTCTGGACTATAGTCTAGTCTATAGACTACTCTATAGTCTGGACTATAGTCTAGTCTATAGACTACTCTATAGTCTGGACTATAGTCTAGTCTATAGACTACTCTATAGTCTGGACTATAGTCTAGTCTATAGACTACTCTGTAGTCTGGACTATAGTCTAGTGTATAGACTACTCTATAGTCTGGTCTATAGACTACATTATAGTCTGGACTATAGTCTAGTCTATAGACTACTCTATAGTCTGGACTATAGTCTAGTGTGTAGACTACTCTATAGTCTGGTCTATAGACTACATTGTAGTCTGGACTATAGTCTAGTCTATAGACTACTCTATAGTCTGGACTATAGTCTAGTGTATAGACTACTCTATAGTCTGGTCTATAGACTACATTGTAGTCTGGACTATAGTCTAGTCTATAGACTACTCTATAGTCTGGACTATAGTCTTGTCTATAGATTACTCTACAGTCTGTACTATAGTCTAGTCTATAGACTACTCTATAGTCTTGTCTATAGTCTGGGCTATAGTTTTGTCTATAGTCTAATCTGTAGCCTGAAATGTAGTCTGGTCTATAGACTATTCTATAGTCTGGGCTATAGTCTAGTCTATAGACTACTATATAGTCTAGCCTATAGGCAACTGTATAGTCTAGTCCAGTTTCTCTATAGTCTGGACTATAGACCAGTCTATAGGGTACTCTGTAGTCTGGACTATAGCCTAGTCTATTGTCTAGTAATAGAGTGTCTTAACATGTGTTGACTAAAGCTATTTGCATTAAAAAAAAAAATCACCTGTTTAAATCGCCATTTAATCCAATTAATTAATTTATTCTACCATAATTATATTGAGATTTTATTTAAGAAAGGGCTTAGACAATTACTAATTGAGTAACTTTTATAAATATTCATTTAATTATTCTATGCATATTTTTGCATGCCAGAAAAAAAATTAAGTTTATGAAATATGTTTAATAGAATTAGAAAAGTAAGATAATTATGAATTAAGTGCAATTAATTATAACAATGTAGCAATAGCAGCTGAATAAGTATTTCATATTTAGATAAGTAATATGTTAACTTGTAGAAGAAAATTTTTGAAAAATATTTAAATTTAAATTTAGAAAATACAAATTAAAGGATTTACTAGATTTAAACAGTTTTTGAAAGGTCTTGAGAAGCAGTTTTGAAATAGTGAAATAATATTTTGATTTTTGGTTTTACAACTAAAGTTTGTTAGTTAATAAAAATATTATATCTTAAGTTTACAAAAGAGGTTAGATTTATAGATTTATAGTTTTTAAAGTGTTAATCTAATTGTTTATTTTATTTAGTTAAAAATTATTATATTTTTTTGAAGACTTGTTTATAGTTTTATTTAATGTTTATTTATTGTAACTAGTTTTTTTAAGATTTTGTTTTATTCACAATTTATTTCAATTTCTTCTCTCTATTACTCAATTACTTTAAGCTCTAGGTACTACTACAAGCAACATATTCAATGCTCTTTTTTTTGTTAAAACTAAAAAAAAACGAAAATAATAACATAAAAAAATATATTGTTTACGCTAGTAAAATACTAGTAGTTGCTTAATTCATTAACACTTTACTAAACCCAACAAATCATCGAAGCGTTCCTCAGTCTGTCTGTCCATCCATCCGTCCATCCATCAGTGTGTCTGTCTGTCTTTTTTGGTATTGGCATTATATTTTCACAATTATTTGTTACATTTTTGCAAAGAACCTTATTAAATATTCTTTAGATTTTTTTATATTGTTTTGCTTAAATTATTCAAAATTTAATTTTGCACTTATTTTAGATTTTTGAAGGTTTTAATTCAAGCGTTTTTAAGGTTTTTTTTCGCTCATTGTTTTTTGTGTTTTAATTTAACTCAAGTTCGTTGTTTAAGTCTTTTGTTTTGTTTGGTTCCAATTTTTTGCTTGTGTAGTGTGTTAAAAACTTTGTTGTTATTTTTATGCAAAATATTTTTGTAATATTTACTTTGCTGGGTACATTTTTTTTGTTAAAAATTTAACACTTTGTTAACATTTTTTTCTCTATTTTTGTGTCTTTTTTTGAACTAGCTGAGACTAAGTTTTTTGTTTAATTATAAAAATGAAGCAATTTTTGCAATCTTTTATTGTTTACTTTATAATGTAATAGAATACCCGCCGAGCTTCGCTACACTAAACAAAAATTGTTTACAACTACTTATTGCACATAGAATATTAACTAAATGAGAATTATATGTTAAAATTTTCATATTTCAAGTAATGTAGCAATACGCCAGAGTGTCGTGAGTTCCACAAGATTGTAACATGTTTAAATTGTTACAATTTCTTCAAACTTCACTTGATATCTCTAAATACCACCTTTCAAAATTTTAATTATTTGCAACAAATGTTAAAAATTGTCGCAAAAATCTCACCGATTTATTTTTATAACTTGCGTTTTGTATTCAAAACATTTTTATTATTATTTTAATTATACACACACACATACACTTACATTTTTGTAACAATTTAAACATTTCTAGCTACTATTTTGTTTGTTTTTATGGGTTTATAAACAATTATATTTTCAAATAATTGCTGCAAAAAAAAATTTACAAAAAATATATATTTCGCAAAGAATAAGTAATTATAATTTAAAATTTAAACATTTTACAGCAGTTACGCAATAAAATTAATTAAATAAATAATAGTTGATTTAAAAGAAAGATATAAAATTTAAAGTGTCGCGCTAATTAGTGTGCTATTCAAAATCACAGAGTCCAAATGGCCTAAAACAAAGCAAATTCATTTTAGCTATGTTCCAAACTCTTTCTACCGACAACAGCAATATCTGTCATTCTTATTCATTCTTTAGAGATTCGTAAAATGAGGTCTGCTCAACTAACCACATCCTTATATGTAAGTCGAATTTTCGAATTCTATAATCAGGAGGGGGAACGTAGGTACTTATCGGTAACTGAATCTATTCATTAGAACCAAGTCGAAAAGTGGGGTGTATTCATGGCTCTATCGTTAGTACAATTAAATATGTTTCCTCTAAAATTAGAAAAATTTTATGAAAAAACACCCCTATTTGTGGCGTTTGTGCTGTGGACAGTACACACATTAGAGAGAGAAATGCATTCCTTGATCGTACCGTTCATATGTAGAACAATTTATTGGTGGGAATAATTCCTGCTTTTTCCGATGAGAAAAAAGATTTTAATCAGATATTTACTAAGAATACTCTCTCCATCCTCCCTGACACACTTTGTTTTCTTAACTCCAAGCAGGTCCTGAAATTTGTATTATTTTTTAGTACAAGTTGATCTTCAAAAGTCCTTAATGGTGCCCTAATGAAGCTTTATTACAATTTACCTAAAATGAAAACTCTGACAGAAAAAGGAGAGCACAATAGGCTAACTGGAGGGCCTATTAAAAGCGATTACCACCAGACAATCAGTAAACGAACGAACGAACGAACGAACGAACGAACGAACGAACGAACGAACGAACGAACGAACGAACGAACGAACGAACGAACGAAAACGAACGAACGAACGAACGAAACGAACGAACGAACGAACGAACGAACGAACGAACGAACGAACGAACGAACGAACGAACGAACGAAACGAACGAACGAACGAACGAACGAACGAACGAACGAACAAACGAACGAACGAACGAAGAACGAACGAACGAACGAACGAACGAACGAACGAAACGAACGAACGAACGAACGAACGAACGAACGAACGAACGAACGAACGAACGAAACGAACGAACGAACGAACGAACGAACGAACGAACGAAAGAACGAACGAACGAACGAACGAACGAACGAACGAACGAAGAACTAACGAACGAACGAACGAACGAACGAACGAACGAACGAACAACGAACGAAACGAACGAACGAACGAACGAACGAACGAACGAAGAACGAACGAAACGAACGAACGAACGAACGAACGAACGAAAGAACGAACGAACGAACGAACGAACGAACGAACGAACGAACGAACGAAACGAACGAACTAACGAAGAACGAACGAACGAACGAACGAACTAACGAACGAACGAACGAACGAACGAACTAAACGAACGAACGAACGAACGAACGAACTAACGAACTAACTAACGAAGAACTAAGAACTAAGAACTAACGAAAAACGAATAACAACTAACTAACGAACTAAAACGAACGAACTAACGAACGAACGAACGAAACGAACGAACGAACAACTAACGAACGAAAACGAACTAACGAACGAACTAACTAACTAACGAACTACAACGAAACTAACGAACGAACGAACTAACTAACTAACTAACTAACTAACTAACTAACTAACTAACTAACTAACTTACTAACTAACTAACTAACTAACTAACTAACTAACTAACTAACTAAATAGCTAACTAACTAACTAACTACCTAACTAACTAACTAACTTACTTACTAACTAAAAATAACATTAGACAAAGTTTCAAAATTTAAAAAAAAAATTAAAACAATTAAAAGAAAAAATGGAGAAAATTAAAAAAGAATAACTAAAAAAACTATTTACAAAAATAATTTTCTTAAAAATTAAAGTAGTTTTTTTAAAATTTAAAAAATTGTAAAAGCTTAAAAAATATTTTGTATAAAATAGAATTAAACAAAAATAGTAAATTCTACCTAAGTATTTAAAAGTAGTAATAAATTATATTCTTTAAGTCCTTAGCAGGATTCTTAAATGCTTATTTAAGAGTTCTTAAGAATTTGTTAAATATACTTGCAGTTGTTTTTAGTTATTTTGTCATAAGCTTCCGCATTTAAAAAGCATTTCTTTGTATTAATTTCCAAAATATTTTACTTCCTTTTTATTTTGGTTTAAAGCATGTTAACGAAAAATTTTATATTAAACACATATACAATGCACTATTTTTTTTTTTTTCGATTTTCTTTGTTGTTTTTATTTTGCAATTTAAGTTTTTATATAATTTTTTGGAAAAGTATTTTTCAATATTTTTCTATTAATAACTTTTATTTTCAAAACAAGAATATCTTGGCTAATTTGTAACTTTAATATATATTTTTTTGAAATTTTCTTTAAATATAATTTTTTTTATGATTTTCTTTTTTTTTTTTTGTAATCGTACCACAAAAAACCAGATGATTTTAATAAATTTTACTCCACTACCAAAACAGAAATTAGCGGCTTTCGCACCGTTTATAACAAATACTCAAGTGACGCGATCAAGTTAAATTAACAAACTGAATTTAGCTTTTCAACAAACTGGGCTTACAAGCTTCAAAATTTAATGAAAAATCAACAAAAAAAAAAAAAACTTTTTCACACACACTCTAAAAAAAAACACAAATTTCGTAAACTTAACAACAGCGCACACTCCACTTGCTACTTAGTTCCTCTAGAGATCTTTGGCCAAGAGTCATTCATAATAAAGCTTTTACTGCTGTTGTAGAGCGTTATTTGTGGTTGGCCAAAATGCTCTTGTGAGCATAATGTTTGAGGCTCAACGTAGAGCAATTTTAATGTTTAGTTTTTAGTGGTAAATTTGCTGTTGCTTTGGCATTGCACGAGCAAGCAATCAGTTCAATTAAAGTCCAAACAATTATTGTTTTTTTGTTTTCTCTACGTTTTATTATTTAAACAAAAAAAAGATATTCAATTCAAAATGTCACTAGATGTCATAGATGTTAAAAAGTTAAACACTTCACAGGTATCAAAATAAATATTTTGTTCTTTTTTTTAAGTATTTTGTTATTACACCATTTTTAGTTTGTAGAATTGAATTGAATTGCTCATAAAAATTTCGTAATTTAAACAAAAAAAATCAAATTATACCTTTAAAGGAAATTTCCATAATGTCAAAGTTTTGTCTTAATTGCAATCGTTTTAATGCTCAACAATTAAGATTTAGAATATTGTAGAATCTTGTTGTTATAAAGTTAAAAAGTCTTAACGAATTGCTACTGTTATGATTCAATTCCTGACTATGGTTTCCGTAGAATTTTAGGAAAATTACTCAGTTTTTATATTCACCATCAAAAGAGGTTATATTGATATTATCATTCTGTTTGTAACACAACTGGTATATTCTGGGTCCTTATTTATCTTCTAAGACGATCTAGCCATGTCCATTCGTCCATCTCTTAAAATCACGTAGGGACCTAGGTGCTATTCTATACTAGCTATACCCCCAGTGTGCTTTGTTACTCTAAAAGCAATATAAATAAAAAACCCACTTAACGATTTTCAAGATTTTTCTATTCTATGTTCCCAAAATTTTCAGATGGATATTAAAGTAATTTGTACAAAATTTGAAGAATCTAGTTCTTGCCCTCAAGGGTAGTCCATCAATTTATTACCCAAAATGTTTACATGGATGTTAAAGTTATTCGTGCCAAATTTTAAGATACTAACTGTAATAGTTTCGAAGATAAAAGAATTTTTGTATTTAAGTTATATGGAATATGCCACGTTCACTTTTTATCCTAAATAATCATATTGATACTAAAGTGGCTCCGACAAGATTTGAGGACTCTAAATGTTATATTATCTCAAATATAGGGATTTAATATTTTCTTAATATGGCTCCTCGCCCACTTGAAATTTCAAAGTAAAAAGTAACCTATAACCTCTTTCAGAAATACAGGAATCGGTTCAGCCCTTTAGTAGTCTATAAAGTCCAATCATACCACACATTAATTTATATATATATAAATTTAGATCGATAAGGCTTGTTTGAGTAATATCGGTACGCGATTTCACTTAACCTCATGCAAGTGGCTCCTCGGAATACATAAATAAGTCAACACTGCCCAAATCGTGATAAAATTGTTTAAAAGTCAACCATAGTTGACCCTACACCGCATATAAAATCTCCTACAGAAAACTACTACAACGATCATAACGGGATTATAGCGACAAAATTCGATACAAACAATTTTTATAAAAACATCACCCATAAATGTAAAACGACGAGTGCTAGAGATGAAATTCGAGTAAAATAAGTTCTATATTAATTAAAATATTTCTATC
>NW_023996339.1:0-22500 GCF_015586225.1 Lucilia sericata | reverse complement strand
GTTAGTTAGTTAGTTAGTTAGTTAGATTGTAGATTTTCACTGCAAATGCTAAATCACTAAAATCTATTTTTTACGAAGTTGATTTTCACTAAAAATTCTGTATTTTCCCTAAAAATCCAATTTTTTACTAAAACCAAAATTTGATTTTCACTGAAATGCGATTTTCACCGGAAAATCAATTTTTTCCTAAAAATCTAATTCTTCACTTCAATCAAATTCAAATTGTTTACATTTCACAAAAAGTTCGATTTTCATTTTTTGACTGATTATAAGATTTTCACCGAAAATTCCATTTTCACTGAACATTTGAATTTCACTTAAAATTCGATTTTTTATTAAAAATCTAAATTTTTACTTATACAGCCAAATTTTCAGTAAAAATTCAATATTTCACTGAAAATCAAAATATTCTTTAAAAAAACAATTTTTCACTAAAAATCTAAATTTTCACTAAAAAAAACCAAATTTTCACTAAAAAACCAAATTTTTACTAAAATTCTAATTTTTCACTAAAATTCTAATTTTTCACTAAAAATGTAATTTTTCACTAAACACCCAACTTTTTGCACTAAAAACTCGAATTTTCACTAAAAATCCAATTTTTCACTTGAAATCTTATTTTTCACTAAAAATCCAATTTTTCACTAAAAATCCAATTTTTCACTAAAAATCCAATTTTTCACTAAAAATCCAATTTTTCACTAAAAATCCAATTTTTCACTAAAAATCCAATTTTTCACAAAAAATCCAATTTTTTACTAAAATATCAAATTTTTTACTTAAAATTAGATTTTCGCTATAAATCCGTTTTTGACTACATATCCAAACTCCGATTTTAAGTAAAAGAAATTCTATGAGTCCGAAGTTTCAGAACAGCCCTAAAATTCGTCGATGCTGGGAGAAATAAACGGTTTTGCAATAAACGGTATTTATGGAACACCGCAACCTTTGACTATAACTTATAAAAACTAAAAATATTCAATAATAAACAAACTATATAGTATTCTTCTGAAGTGATATCTGAAGTATTTTGTTTATTTATCTGTTGCTATAAAATCTTGCTTCCTACAAGTTTTTGCTGCATCATGTCTCTAAAGTTTTGTAAATTAAATAGAAACAACACGCTTCAAGCAAACGTACGAAGTCTCAAAAAACTCTTCATGAAAAAGTTTAAATATTTATTTAGGGTTTTTTTCCCAACTTGTTTAAATTTTATTACATATTTCATGAGATTGTTTTTTTTTTAATTTTATTTCTTTGTTTTTAAATTTTATTTTACAAATAAGCAAACATGACCTTGAATATATAAATTCTTTGCATAAGACCACTATAATGGGTCAAACACACACATACAACGCTCATCTTTTTAAAAGATGAATAACTATAAAAGCGGGATCGTTAACATATCGATCGTTTGTAACTAAAAGTAGTGATTTTTGTTCATTGTTGTTGGCCTGCTGGCCAATTGAGATTGATTTCAATCTTTCAATTTATACTCACACACAAATCATGCGAAAGTGAAGTTAAAATATAACTGAAAAAGGCTGTCAGATTGGTTATTTGTCTGTCTGTTTGTCTGCTTTACATTTAGAGACCTGCTCTAAAGCAGCAGTTACAAAGCAAAAAAAAAAAACTCTATCTAATATTTGTACTTAAAGCGGTTTAAGCTTAAATTAAACCAAAGTAATGTAATGATAAACGGCCAATCTCTTGTGCCGATATTAACCCATTTAAGAAAAACTAAAATGAAAAGAAAAAAAAGCCAAGAGTTGCGTTATTGCTGATAAAACAAACAACAATAGCAACATTAGCTACAAAAAAAAAAACATTATCTAAACATCATCAACAGCAGCAGCAGCATCATCCATAAACTATAGTTTAACCGACAGAGACTAAACAGACTAAACAGTCAAAACGTCTCATAGACTGACTATCTGTCTGACAAAGTGTGTGTATGTCAGTGGGATTTTTATGCGATTTAAAGATTTTTTTTTCAGCGGCACATCGCCATATACCAACCAACATCCAATCCACTTGATTCATTTCTTTCTCATGCATTAAATGTTTCAGTTGCTGTAGTTGTTGTTGCATGTTTTTAGTCACAGCATTACAATGATTGAGATCAAAGTTTAAAATGGTTTTATTTGATTTTTTTTGCTTCAAGTATACGCTTAATCCCTTTAAAAAATTTCGCATAATTTTTTCGGTTAAATATTGTTGAAATTAGCTGGACTGTCATGTCAGCCAGTTAAGAGTATTTCTCAAGGCGTTGTAACCAAAATATATAAAAAATATCTGGTTAAATATAGCTGTTGATTATGTGATAATGTACAATGTAATAATCTGGACTATAGATCAGTCTTTAGTTTAAACTGTAGATCAGTCTATAGACGATACTATACATCGATTTGTCTGTAGTCGAGACTATATATCAGTCTTTAGTCCAGACTTAGATCAGTCTATAGTCCAGAATATGGATCAGTCTATAGTCCAGTCTATAGATCAGTCTATAGTCCAGACTAAAGATAAGTCTATAGTCCAGAATATGGATCAGTCTATAGTCCAGTCTATAGATCAGTCTATAGTCCAGACTAAAGATCAGTCTATAGTCCAGACTATAGATCAGTCTATAGTCCAGACTAAAGATAAGTCTATAGTCCAGACTACAGATCATTCTCTAGTTCAGACTATAGATCAGTCTATAGTCCAGACTTTAGATCAGTCTATAGTCCAGACTATAGATCAGTCTATAGTCCAGACTATAGATCAGTCTATAGTCCAGACTATAGATCAGTCTATAGTCCAGACTATAGATCAGTCTATAGTCCAGACTATAGATCAGTCTATAGTCCAGACTATAGATCAGTCTATAGTCCAGACTATAGATCAGTCTATAGTCCAGACTATAGATCAGTCTATAGTCCAGACTATAGATCAGTCTATAGTCCAGACTATAGATCAGTCTATAGTCCAGACTATAGATCAGTCTATAGTCCAGACTATAGATCAGTCTATAGTCCAGACTATAGATCAGTCTATAGTCCAGACTATAGATCAGTCTATAGTCCAGACTATAGATCAGTCTATAGTCCAGACTATAGATCAGTCTATAGTCCAGACTATAGATCAGTCTATAGTCCAGACTATAGATCAGTCTATAGTCCAGACTATAGATCAGTCTATAGTCCAGACTATAGATCAGTCTATAGTCCAGACTATAGATCAGTCTATAGTCCAGACTATAGATCAGTCTATAGTCCAGACTATAGATCAGTCTATAGTCCAGACTATAGATCAGTCTATAGTCCAGACTATAGATCAGTCTATAGTCCAGACTATAGATCAGTCTATAGTCCAGACTATAGATCAGTCTATAGTCCAGACTATAGATCAGTCTATAGTCCAGACTATAGATCAGTCTATAGTCCAGACTATAGATCAGTCTATAGTCCAGACTATAGATCAGTCTATATCCAGACTATAGATCAGTCTATAGTCCAGACTATAGATCAGTCTATAGTCCAGACTATAGATCAGTCTATAGTCCAGACTATAGATCAGTCTATAGTCCAGACTATAGATCAGTCTATAGTCCAGACTATAGATCAGTCTATAGTCCAGACTATAGATCAGTCTATAGTCCAGACTATAGATCAGTCTATAGTCCAGACTATAGATCAGTCTATAGTCCAGACTAAATCAGTCTATAGTCCAGACTATAGATCAGTCTATAGTCCAGACTATAGATCAGTCTATAGTCCAGACTATAGATCAATCTATATCCAGACTATAGATCAATCTATAGTCCAGACTATAGATCAGTCTACAGTCCAGACTATAGATCAGTCTATAGTCCAGACTGTAGATCAGTCTATAGTCCAGACTATAGATCAGTCTATAGTCCAGACTAGATCAGTCTATAGTCCAGACTATAGATCAGTCTATAGTCCAGACTATACATCAGTCTATAGTCCAGACTATAGATCAGTCTATAGTCCAGACTATAGGTAAGTCTTTAGTCCAGACTATAGATCATTCTATAGTCCAGACTATAGATCAGTCTATAGTCCAGACTATAGATCAGTCTATAGTCCAGACTATAATTCAGTCTATAATACAGACTGTAGATCAGTATATAGTTCAGACTGTACTATAGATCAGTCTATACTCTGTACTATAGATCAACCTATACTCTGTACTACAGATCAGTTTCTACTCTGTGCTATAGATCAGTCTACAGTCTGGACTATAGATCAGTCTATAGTCTGGAAATATATCAGTCTAAAGTCTGGACTATAGATCAGTCTATGGACTATAAATCTTTCTATAGTCTGGACTGTAAATTAGTCTTTAGTCTGGACTATAGATCAATCGATAGTCTGGACTACAGATCAGTCTATAGACTGGACTACAGATCAGTCTATACTATAGTCGGTACCGCAACCTATTGCAATGTAGGGTATTAAAAAACGTTTAACTAGTTTATTGGATCATTTTCTGTGGAGTTTATTTTTATGATGTTGTTATTGTTACTATACACTTTTTAATAACTTTGTTTTATTTCCATCACTGGTTTTTTGTTTAAAAACACTTAAATGTATGTTGTTATAATTATGATATTATGTTGCAATAATTTCGCAAAAAAAAACTAAAAGAAACCACACAAACACACACTCATATTATTATGATTTTAAAATCTTTATATTTAAAAGGCGTAAAAAACAATCGACTAATGTTAAATTTTTTTACTAAATTTAACAGATACAATCTTGTTTTTTTTAGTAAATATTTGTTACTACGTTATTACTTAGAAGTTTCATACGTTCAATGGTCGTGCAGTTTGGCAGGGTTTAACAAAATGTTTATTTTTATTTTACATTTAATCAACAATACTTAAACAAAAACTATTATTTGCAAATTGTTAAGGAAAACTAAATTTTTTAATTAAATAACACTAAATAAATACTTGGACATCTAACGTAAGAAAATAAATAATAAAATATGCCACATTTGTTATTAGAAAAAAAAAATAGTAAAATGTTGGTCATGCGGTTAGTAAATGTTAACTGGGATTTATTATGACATGATTTAAGAAAATATTTATATTCTAAAGTATTTGTATGGTTTTGAAAAATTTTATTGTTTTTTTTTTTTTTTCAAATAAAACATAGGATCTACAGTAGTGACTATAGACCAATCTAGAAACCAATTAAAGTTAAGACCAATATATAATCGAGACTATAGTCCAATCTATTGTCGGGAGTATAAAACAATCTATAGTCGCGACTATAGACCAATCGGGACTATAGGCCAATCTTTGATAGATACTATAGACCAATCTTTATTCCTATAGTATAGTATAGTCTAATCTACAATTCAGACTATAGACTAATATATAGTCCAGACTATAGACTAATCTATAGTCCAGACTAGAAACTAATCTATAGTCCAGACTATTTACTAATCTATCGTTCAGACTTTAGACTAATCTATAGTCCAGACTATAGATTAATCTATAGTTGAGAATATAGGCCAACCTATAAACGAGACTATATACCAATCTACAGTTGAGACTCTAGACCAATCTACTGTAGATTAGTCTATAGTCTAAACTATAAATTAGTCTATAGTCTGGACTATAGATTAGTCTATAGTCTGGACTATAGATTAGTCTATAGTCTGGACTAGTCTATAGTCTGGACTAGTCTATAGTCTGGACTATAGATTAGTCTATAGTCTGGACTATAGATTAGTCTATAGTCTGGTCTATAGTCTGGACTATAGATTAGTCTATAGTCTGGACTATAGATTAGTCTATAGTCTGGTCTATAGTCTGGACTATAGATTAGTCTATAGTCTGGACTATAGATTAGTCTATAGTCTGAACTATAGATTAGTCTATAGTCTGGACTATAGATTAGTCTACAGTCTGGACTATAGATTAGTCTACAGTCTGGACTATAGATTAGTCTATAGTCTGGACTATAGATTAGTCTATAGTCTGGACTATAGATTAGTCTATAGTCTGGACTATAGATTAGTCTATAGTCTGGACTATAGATTAGTCTACAGTCTGGACTATAGGTTAGTCTATAGTCTGGACTATAGTTTAGTCTGTAGTCTGGACTATAGATTAGTATATAGTCTGGACTACAGATTAGTCTATAGTCTGGACTATAGATTAGTCTATAGTCTAGAATATAGATTAGTCTATAGTCTGGTCTATAGATTAGTCTACAGTCTGGACTATAGATAAGTCTACAGTCTGGACTATAGGTTAGTCTATAGTCTGGACTATAGTTTAGTCTGTAGTCTGGACTATAGATTATACTATAGTCTGGACTATAGATAAGTCTACAGTCTGGACTATAGATAAGTCTTCAGTCTGGACTATTGATTAATCTATAGTCTGGACTATAGATTAGTCTCTAGTCTGGACTATAGATTAGTCTCTAGTCTGGACTATAGGTTAGTCTATAGTCTGCACTATAGATTAGTCTTTATTCTGGTCTATAGATTAGCCTATAGTCTGGACTATAGATTAGTCTATAGATAATGGTAGGGACTCTAACTCTGTAGTAGTCATCTCTACATCTAATTAAATAAATTTAAAAAATTAAACAATTATCATAAAATTTTGATAACTTTCAAAATTTACAAAATATTTGCCAAATTTATTTAAATTTCAAAGATTTGTGTAAATTAGTTTTTTTTTTGTTTTGTTTGTAAATGGGTCATTACATATTGTTTTGTTTTTATTTTTATTAAACATAAAATCTTAATGTCACCACTGTGCAACATACAAAATTTTTCGACTGACCGACCTTGATGTTTAAATATTTTTTTTCTTTCGGTTTTTGTCTTTAAAATGCATGTTAGTAGTAATGTTTTATTTTATTGTTTAAATGTATGTTTCTTTTTTCTTCAATTTTTTGAATTTTCAATAAAACAAACTTATGGTACGACCAATAATGTAAAGTAGAAGAGTATCAGTCATAAAAAAAAAAAACAACTTTGAACGGTCGTTGTACGATAAACGTTTTGGTTTTGGGTAAAATATTGCATAATTTCTCTCTGCTGGCAGTGGGTCTGTTGACTTTTTTTTCTCCTTCATACTCTTTTTTTTAACAAGTTTTAATAGTGTGAGTAAGATTTGTAGTATGTTTTTGTTGTAAGTCTTCAATCTGCAAAATACAGCTTTTGCACATGTTCATAATTTAGCGGTTTGGCCGAACAATCGATCGATCGTTCGATTGTACGCTGTTTAACTTGTTTAGCTTGACATGTAAGCGCCTTTAAAACGCTGCTAATAAACCGCTTAAATATTTAAAGAAGTACGCTTAGATTCTCTATGATTTTTTTAATATTTATTTTTGATTATGGTTTTTATTATTTTCATTTCGTTTTCGTTCAAGGCACGTGCGTGCTTAGTGATTATTTGTTTAATATTCTAAATAATTTAAAAGCGCGCGCCTGCGCTGTATGCTTACCAAAAAAGCTTTTCTTAAAGTTGTTTTGTTTTTTGACGTCTTGGGTATTTCCTTTAAATAATTGATTTGAATTTGTAGTATTTTTTGTCGGGCTTTTTCCAATTTTGTTTTGTTTTCAGTTACAACTGCTAAAATTATGTAATAAAGAATAATTATATATTTATTTATGCTCTAACTCAACTTATAGTCACATATTCACAGTTTGCTTTTGTTTATTTATTTATAAGGTTAGTATTTTTAAAATGATTGGGAAATTATAAATTCCAAATAAGTATTTTGGCTGTAACTGAATATTTATTTGCTTCTTTAAAATTTCAATGTAAATTAAATTGTATCAAGGCTCTTAAAGAAATAGAAGAAGGTTGTGGATATTTTTGTTGGAACGAAACTATGTTAGGGGGAGTAAACTATGACTACATTATAGACTAAACTATAGTCTAAACTATAGACTTAGTTATAGCTCACAGTTTAGACTAAACTATAGTCCAGACTATAGAGTATTCTTTAGTCCAGACTATAGACTATTCAATAGTCCAGACTATAGACTATTTTATAGTCCAGACTATAGACTATTCTATAGTCCAGACTATAGACTATTCTATAGTCCAGACTATAGACTATTCTATAGTCCAGACTATAGACTATTCTATAGTCCAGACTATAGACTATTCTATAGTCCAGACTATAGACTATTCTATAGTCCAGACTATAGACTATTCTATAGTCCAGACTATAGACTAGTTTATAGTCCAGACTATAGACTATTCTATAGTCCTGATTATAGACTATTATATAGTCCAGACTATAGACTATTATATAGTCCAGACTATAGACTATTGTATAGTCCAGACTATAGACTATTTTATAGTCCTTATTATAGACTATTATATAGTCCAGACTATAGACTATTCTTTAGTCTAGACTATAGACTATTCTATAGGCCAGACTATAGACTATTCTATAGTCCAGACTATAGACTATTCTATAGTCCAGACTATAGACTATTCTATAGTCCAGACTATAGACTATTCTATAGTCCAGACTATAGACTATTCTATAGTCCAGACTATAGACTATTCTATAGTCCAGACTATAGACTTTTCTATAGTCCAGACTATAGACTTTTCTATAGTCCAGACTATAGACTATTCTATAGTCCAGACTATAGACTATTCTATAGTCCAGACTATAGACTTTTCTATAGTCCAGACTATAGACTTTTCTATAGTCCAGACTATAGACTATTCTATAGTCCAGACTATAGACTATTCTATAGTCCAGACTATAGACTTTTCTATAGTCCAGACTATAGACTTTTCTATAGTCCAGACTATAGACTATTTTATAGTCCTTATTATAGACTATTATATAGTCCAGACTATAGACTATTCTTTAGTCTAGACTATAGACTATTCTATAGGCCAGACTATAGACTATTCTATAGTCCAGACTATAGACTATTCTATAGTCCAGACTATAGACTATTCTATAGTCCAGACTATAGACTATTTTTAGTCCAGACTATAGACTATTCTATAGGCCAGACTATAGACTATTCTATAGGCCAGACTATAGACTATTCTATAGTCCAGACTATAGACTATTCTATAGTCCAGACTATAGACTATTCTATAGTCCAGACTATAGACTATTCTATAGTCCAGACTATAGACTTTTCTATAGTCCAGACTATAGACTTTTCTATAGTCCAGACTATAGACTATTCTATAGTCCAGACTATAGACTATTCTATAGTCCAGACTATAGACTATTCTATAGTCCAGACTATAGACTATTCTATAGTCCAGACTATAGACTATTCTATAGTCCAGACTATAGACTATTCTATAGTCCAGACTATAGACTAGTTTATAGTCCAGACTATAGACTATTCTATAGTCCTGATTATAGACTATTATATAGTCCAGACTATAGACTATTATATAGTCCAGACTATAGACTATTGTATAGTCCAGACTATAGACTATTTTATAGTCCTTATTATAGACTATTATATAGTCCAGACTATAGACTATTCTTTAGTCTAGACTATAGACTATTCTTTAGTCCAGACTATAGACTATTCTATAGTCCAGACTATAGATTCTTCAGTATTCCAGACTATAGATTATTCTTTAGACCATATGCTAGGCTTTTCTATATTCCAGATTGACTATTCTATAATCCAGAGTGTAAACTACTTTATAGTGCAGTTTATTATTAATGTTGCCATTTGTGTAATGTTGGCGTTTTATTTGTTTCTTGTTTTAATATGGTAACGTTTTTAAATAACTAAAAGCTTTTTATAAAAACTCTTAATTAAAACTTTTTATTCAAAAAGATCGTGAAAGAGCTTTGACAACAATGGTCACAAGACAGTAAAACAGATGAATATAAAAAAAAAAACTTTTAATTAAAACTTTTTATTCAAAAATATCGTGAAAAGCTTTGCCAACAATGGTCACAAGACATTAAAACAGATGAATATTATTTCTTGGCAACATTGTTTATATACATTTAACTACTAGCTTCAACTTGTTCGTTAAGTTGTATATACATTTTGAGTTCTTTACGCATTTATGTACATTCAATTCAATTGCTGTATCCAAAGTCGTATTCATGATATTTGAACTCCACTCCAATTTAAATTATTTAATGACTTTAATAATGGAGTTTATAGTTGGTGCGCTTCCATTTTTAATGGAATTTGTCATCATTTTTAATAAATTTAATTCTGACATTTGAAAAGCGGGGTTTGTTGAGAAAAGCCATATAAATTTAGTTGAATATAAAGGTCAATTGAAGTTAATTGAAAAGAATTTGCTACATTATTTTTATAAAAAAAAAACATTGCAATAAAATTCCATATAAAATTATTATTAATAAACTAAGGAATTTAAGTCAAAATGTTTTCCACCCAAAGAAAATGCATGTATTTTTTGGTAAAAATTTCCTCTCTTTCTCATGCGTATTCGTATAGAGAAGAATTATGTTAACAAAGCAGAAACCACAAAAAACACCCTCTAACATGCAATTGCAACTGCCTCCAAATTTTTGAGCATACTCGCCTTATGATGCAACTTGCAAATGCATTCAACAACACATATGTTGATGCATTAAAGGACCTGCAAGTTTTCTGTTGCTCTTTGCATGTTTTCCATTTATTTTCAATGTACTTTTCATTATGTTGCAACAAATTGTGGGCTGTGTTGCACTGAAACTCCCTACAAAAAGAATATGAATACGAAAAGATGAAAGTTGAAGATGAGAATGATGATGATGAAATTGTTCAAAAAATTGTTGGCTTTAAATGGTTTAACTGATGTCGCCTGCATTCGTTCTCCACAAACTGCATAGTGGCACAATAAACCACAACATTTTGTATGTATCTGGGAGAAATGCAATTTTTGGAAGTTGCCAAAAAAAAAAAACGCATGAATTGTTGAAATGTTCGTACAAGAACAAAAATATTAAATTATAGAGGTTTCCATGATTTATAGCAAAATTTTATTTTAAATTTTAACTAATTATTTTTTTTATTTCTTTTCTTTCTAGGTGGGTAAATTTTCTCTTAAACGGTTTAAGGTATTTATATGTCATCAGAGAAAAATCTCTAAATTTTCTATTGAAAATTCTGTGAAATTTAATTCCAGGTAAAATTTCTGATATAAAATTAAGTTCCTTACTGTTTCAGTTCTAGTTCAGTTATTTAGTTCCGTTCTACTTCAGTTCTAGTTCAGTTCTAGTTCAGTTCTAGTTCAGTTCTAGTTCAGTTCTAGTTCAGTTCTAGTTCAGTTCTAGTTCAGTTCTAGTTCAGTTCTAGTTCAGTTCTAGTTCAGTTCTAGTTCAGTTCTAGTTCAGTTCTAGTTCAGTTGTAGTTCAGTTGTAGTTCAGTTCTAGTTCATTTCTAATTCAGTTCTAGCTCAGTTCTAGTTCAGTTCTAGTTCTGTTTTAGTTCTGTTCCAGTTCTGTTCTGTTCTAGTTCTGTTCTCGTTCTGTTCTAGTTCTGTTCTAGTTCTGTTCTAGTTCTGTTCTAGTTCTGTTATAATTCCGTTCTAGTTCTGTTCTAGTTCAGTTCTAGTTCAGTTCTAGTTCAGTTCTTGTTCTGTTCTAGTTCTGTTCTAGTTCTGTTCTAGTTCTGTTCTAATTCTGTTCTAGTTCGGTTCTAGTTCTGTTCTAGTTCTGTTCTAGTTCTGTTCTAGTTCTGTTCTAGTTCTGTTCCAGTTCAGTTCTAGTTCTGTTCTAGTTCTGTTCTAGTTCTGTTCTAGTTCTGTTCTAGTTCTGTTCTAGTTCTGTTCTAGTTCTGTTCTAGTTCTGTTCTAGTTCTGTTCTAGTTCTGTTCTAGTTCTGTTCTAATTCTGTTCTAGTCCGGTTCTAGTTCTGTTCTAGTTCAGTTCTAGTTTTCTAATTCTGTAGTTTTATGTGCGTTTGGCTCTTTCGAAGATTGTGTTCAATTTTCTTTAATTCAAATTTCTTATTTAAATATGTTTTTAAATATTCCTTAAATATAACGATTTTTTTTATAACAAATGTACATATACATACATATTTAACCCACTTTTTCTTTTATTTATACATACAAATAACATAGACTTGACCTTTCTTAATAAATAAAACAAAAAGAAAATAAAATTCATTCAACTCAAAAAATGTGCTGCTCCTTTAACTTTAACTTAAACAACCATGAAATCGCACAACAACAAACACAAAAAATATAAAAATCATTCTTACACATATACAAACTTACAAAAATAACTACATTAATACATAAGATGTACGAACATACTAACAAATACTTTCATATGTACATATCATGCATACCAAAGTTTATTTTGGAAAAATTTTATAGAGAAAATCACCTAACCTAGAATAGTCTCATACTCTAACAGATTTAAATATGTATGGTTGGATATACAAATGTATGTATGTAGAAAGCAGCAAGAATGAAAGAAATCTGCAGCATCAGTTTTCGTTAACTCATAGCAAAATCATACTTGCATACAAATGCAGATATCGTTCTCTATATAAATGAATATACAAATATTAGTCAAAACAAACATTCTGCCACCCTATTTCTCCCCCAAGCTTGAAAGCAACGTTACCCAGTTCTATACGAACAAATATAAAAACAAAATATATAAATATTTGTATGTATATATTTGTGTTAAATCCCGCAAGTAAACTTGGCAGACATTTTAATATAAACTTACTCTCAGACACCTACATACATAGACACAAATAATATTGCCAAAGAGCACAACTAAACTAAATTGCTTGGAGAATATTTCCTTTTACGAGCAAAACAAAAACGAACGAATGAATAGACGAAAATACGAACTAATGTGGTTGTGTGCCAGATCATTGAGGAAAATACATGTAAGCAAAGGAATGCATTTTGAGTTGAAAAATGGCGGAGAAAGTGGAAGAGGAAATGAAAATAGTGATGCCAGATTAAAACCTGTATGTTGTTTCAAGTTCTAGTTCAGTTTTAGTTTAGTTCTAGTTCAGTTCTAGTTCAGTTCTAGTTCAGTTCTAGTTCAGTTCTAGTTCAGTTCTATTTCAGTTCTATTTCAGTTCTAGTTCAGTTCTAGTTCAGTTCTAGTTCAGTTCTAGTTCAGTTCTGGTTCAGTTCTAGTTCAGTTCTAGTTCAGTTCTAGTTCAGTTCTAGTTCAGCTCTAGTTCAGTTCTAGTTCAGTTCTAGTTCAGTTCTAGTTTAATTCTAGTTCAGCTCTAGTTCAGTTCTAGTTCAGTTCTTAGTTCAGTGGTCTAGTTCAGTTCTAGTTCAGTTCTAGTTCAGTTCTAGTTCAGTTCTAGTTCAGTTCTAGTTCAGTTCTAGTTCAGTTCTAGTTCAGTTCTAGTTCAGTTCTAGTTCAGTCTTTCAGTTCTAGTTTCTAGTTCATTCTAGTTCAGTTCTAGTTCAGTTCTAGTTCAGTTCTAGTTCAGTTCTAGTTCAGTTCTAGTTTCAGTTCTAGTTCGTTCTAGTTCAGTTCTAGTTCAGTTCTAGTTCAGTTCTAGTTCAGTTCTAGTTCAGTTCTAGTTCAGTTCTAGTTCAGTTCTAGTTCAGTTCTAGTTCAGTTCTAGTTCAATTCTAGTTCAGTTCTAGTTCAGTTCTAGTTCAGTTCTAGTTCAGTTCTAGTTCAGTTCTAGTTCAGTTCTAGTTCAGTTCTAGTTCAGTTCTAGTTCAGTTCTAGTTCAGTTCTAGTTCAGTTCTAGTTCAGTTCTAGTTCAGTTCTAGTTCAGTTCTAGTTCAGTTCTAGTTCAGTTCTAGTTCAGTTCTAGTTCAGTTCTAGTTCAGTTCTAGTTCAGTTCTAGTTCAGTTCTAGTTCAGTTCTAGTTCAGTTCTAGTTCAGTTCTAGTTCAGTTCTAGTTCAGTTCTAGTTCAGTTCTAGTTCAGTTCTAGTTCAGTTCTAGTTCAGTTCTAGTTCAGTTCTAGTTCAGTTCTAGTTCAGTTCTAGTTCAGTTCTAGTTCAGTTCTAGTTCAGTTCTAGTTCAGTTCTAGTTCAGTTCTAGTTCAGTTCTAGTTCAGTTCTAGTTCAGTTCTAGTTCAGTTCTGGTTCAGTTCTAGTTCAGTTCTAGTTCAGTTCTAGTTCAGTTCTAGTTCAGTTCTAGTTCAGTTCTAGTTCAGTTCTAGTTCAGTTCTAGTTCAGTTCTAAGTTCAGTTCTAGTTCAGTTCTAGTTCAGTTCTAGTTCAGTTCTAGTTCAGTTCTAGTTTCTAGTTCAGTCTAGTTCAGTTCTAGTTCAGTTCTAGTTCAGTTCTAGTTCAGGTCTAGTTCAGTTCTAGTTCAGTTCTAGTTCAGTTCTAGTTCAGTTCTAGTTCAGTTCTAGTTCTTCTAGTTCAGTTCTAGTTCAGTTCTAGTTCAGTTCTAGTTCAGTTCTAGTTCAGTTCTAGTTCAGTTCTAGTTCAGTTCTAGTTCAGTTCTAGTTCAGTTCTAGTTCAGTTCTAGTTCAGTTCTAGTTCAGTTCTAGTTCTGTTCTAGTTCAGTTCTAGTTCAGTTCTAGTTCAGTTCTAGTTCAGTTCTAGTTCAGTTCTAGTTCAGGTCTAGTTCAGTTCTAGTTCAGTTCTAGTTCAGTTCTAGTTCAGTTCTAGTTCAGTTCTAGTTCAGTTCTAGTTCAGTTCTAGTTCTGTTCTAGTACAGTTCCAGTTCAGTTCTAGTTCTGTTCTAGTTCTGTTCTAGTTCTGTTCTAGTTCTGTTCTAGTTCTGTTCTAGTTCTGTTCTAGTTCTGTTCTAGTTCTGTTCTAGTTCTGTTCTAGTTCTGTTCTAGTTCTGTTCTAGTTCTGTTCTAGTTCTGTTTCTAGTTCTGTTCTAGTTCTGTTCTAGTTCTGTTCTAGTTCTGTTCTAGTTCTGTTCTAGTTCTGTTCTAGTTCTGTTCTAGTTCTGTTCTAGTTCTGTTCTAGTTCTGTTCTAGTTCTGTTCTAGTTCTGTTCTAGTTCTAGTTCTGTTCTAGTTCTAGTTCTGTTCTAGTTCTGTTCTAGTTCTGTTCTAGTTCTGTTCTAGTTCTGTTCTAGTTCTGTTCTAGTTCTGTTCTAGTTCTGTTCTAGTTCTGTTCTAGTTCTGTTCTAGTTCTGTTCTAGTTCTGTTCTAGTTCTGTTCTAGTTCTGTTCTAGTTCTGTTCTAGTTCTGTTCTAGTTCTGTTCTAGTTCTAGTTCTGTTCCTGTTCTGTTCTAGTTCAGTTTTTTTCAGTTTTAACTCCATAATCTGGCATCTCCAAAATCTCATTTAGTATAGACAGACCGACATAGACGGATAAAGAAAAAATATATTCAAACTGTTTTGTATGTGTCGGTCTGTCTTCTCGTCGTCCGTCTGTCTGACTTGTTCTTTTTATTATTATAAACTCTATAGACAAAAGTTGAATGGCATAAAATCATAGTATAATGCAATACTTTAAATGCACACACAACGTCATTTGTGTTAGTAACTGAAAATATCTATTTACTTATTGTAGTTGTAGCTGCCGGCAGCAACAGCTCCCAATTCCTCTTCTCTTCAGTAGTATTCAAGGTTGAAAACCGCATTTGTCTGCATAAAATAACAAGACATATAAAAAGGAAGACAACTTTGTAGATGTGTAGATGAACATTTTAAATGCATTTGCTATTTTAAAAAAATGGCATACGGTCCACAGGGGATGGTTGGATGTTGACTGTGTCGGAGTGTGTTCGTCTGTAAATGGGGTGTTTTTTATAACTTGACTTGTCTGGTATTCTGAGTTTGTACAAGTTATTTAAAATCTTTAACCTAATGCTCTACTTTTCTTCTGACAAGATAAACGGAGAATGAAAAAAAAACAGGGCAGACAAAGTTTAATTAAAATGTATTTAATGCATATAGATGCAAAATATTATATTAAGAGAATTGTAGAAAGTGCAACAATTTAAAAAAAGGAAAATTAAATTGTAAAAGGTTATGAATATTTTAAAGATTTAACAAAATTTAAAGACATTTAAAATATTGTTTAAGAAATAATATAAATAATCGCAAAATAATAAAGACCTAGTGACGAACTAGAAAAGGATTGGAACAGAACTAGAACAGAACTAGAATAGAAATAGAACAGAACTAGAGCGGAAAAAGAACAGAACTAGAACAGAACTAGAACAGAAATAGAACAGAAGTAGAACAGAAGTAGAACAGAAGTAGAACAGAAGTAGAACAGAACTAGAACAGAACTAGAACAGAACTAGAACAGAACTAGAACAGAACTAGAACAGAACTAGAACAGAACTAGAACAGAACTAGAACAAAACTAGAACAGAACTAGAACATAACTAGAACAGAACTAGAACAGAACTAGAACAGAACTAGAACAGAACTAGAACAGAACTAGAACAGAACTAGAACAGAACTAGAACAGAACTAGAACAGAACTAGAACAGAACTAGAACAGAACTAGAACAGAACTAGAACAGAACTAGAACAGAACTAGAACAGAACTAGAACAGAACTAGAACAGAACTAGAACAGAACTAGAACAGAACTAGAACAGAACTAGAACAGAACTAGAACAGAACTAGAACAGAACTAGAACAGAACTAGAACAGAACTAGAACAGAACAGAACTAGAACAGAACAAGAACAGAACTAGAACAGAACTAGAACAGAACTAGAACAGAAATAGGACAGAATTAGAACTAGAACAGAACTAGAACAGAACAGAACAGAACTAGAACAGAAATGGGACAGAATTAGAACTAGAACAGAACTAAAACTAGAACAGAACTAAAACTAGAACAGAACTAAAACAGAACTAAAACAGAACTAGAACAGAACTAGAACAGAACTAGAACAGAACTAGAACACAACTAGAACACAACTAGAACACAACTAGAACACAACTAGAACACAACTAGAACACAACTAGAACACAACTAGAACACAACTAGAACACAACTAGAACACAACTAGAACACAACTAGAACACAACTAGAACAGAACTAGAAGTAGAAGTAGAACAGAACTAGAAGTAGAACAGAACTAGAAGTAGAGCAGAACTAGAAGTAGAACAGAACTAGAAGTAGAACAGAAGTAGAACAGAACTAGAAGTAGAACAGAACTAGAAGTAGAACAGAACTAGAAGTAGAACAGAACTAGAAGTAGAACAGAACTATAAGTAAAACAGAACTAGAAGTAGAACAGAACTAGAACAGAACTAGAACAGAACTAGAAAAGAACTAGAACAGAACTAGAAGTAAACTAGATTTAAACTTAAGCTAACCTAGAAATGATTGTAAACTGAAATTGAACTTGAAAATCAAACATGTTCGTCATACTTTAAAGATAAGTATCTCAATGAAAATCTTGACCTACTGTAGTTATAGAACGACAGTTATAACGGAACAAAATTTAATAAATTTTTATAAATACATAAATATTTATGCTCTAACGATTTTTTTAGTGCTTTATTTTTTTAATATTAATTTATTTACTTGCAATTTATCTCTCTCGATTAACACTCAATCAAATGTATTTCAATCTAAACATCATTAGGTATTTCATGTATTTTCCATTTAAACTTGAACTTCTCCAATGAAATTGAGAAATAAAAAACTTGTTTTAGCTGTATATTTTCTAATTTTACAACAGCTGTAAACATACACCGCAGTATTATTTTAAGTATTTATTTAATTCTAATAGAATTAGAATTTTAATTAGAATAAATCGAGGTTTTGATATGTTGTAATGAGAAGCTGTAAAGTTATTTTGATTTTTCAATAGTCAGTTGCTTACAAAACGTTAGAAAGTTTAAAACAAAAGTGTCTGGGTAACGGAAAAGAAATAGGAAAGATTTTGAAAACGGATCTGATAAAGAGTTAAAGGAGATATTGTTTTGGAAAGGAAGAATTTAAGTGAAAGAAATTTAATTAAATCTGCAAAATTATGGGAATGTTGGTCCCAAGATTACTGTCTGTATTTGTCTTAGTTGCCCTAACTTCCAACACAATTGCCCAACAAACCAAGGCCACAAAATATTTTCTGGAAAAAACCAACATCCAAATTAAACCATTTTCTTTACAAAGTGCTAGAAATGGAAAATTGCTCACTTCTAATCTGGAGCAATTTCGTGACTTATATGCAGACACCAAATATCTCTTAACCCAACAATATTATCGGGACTATAAAACGAACTATAAAATATTGTTGATGAAGGAAAGATGCAGCCAAAAATAGGCGCAGATGTTCCCTTTCCCTGTGGCACAAATAATAGTCGTTCCTTAGAACCCCCCACTAGTGTTCACCGCTTAAGACCCGGTGATTGATATTATCGGAGCCATGGGTGATTCTATAACCGCCGGTACAGCCATGATGTCGAAAACTTTACTACAAATATTTATAGAATTTCGTGGGCAAACCGTACTGGGAGGTGGTTTAAAAGATTGGCGAACTTATCTTACTCTACCCAATATATTGAAAGTATTCAATCCCAATCTATATGGTTACTCTGTGGCCAATACTTTGGCGAAATTTCGTGAAGCTCGTTTTAATCCTGCCGAAGCTTTTGCCACTACACAGGATATGCCCTATATGGCGGAAGTTTTAGTTAAACGTATGCAAACAGATCCCAAGGTGGATATGTTGAAACACTGGAAAATGATTTCCATATTTATAGGAGCCAACGATATCTGCAATGATATGTGTTACTACGACAATATAGAAGATTTCCTTAAAAATCATCGCCGTGATTTACATCGAGCCCTAACTATACTTAAAGAAAATATTCCACGTTTATTGGTTAATGTTATATCCATACCAAATATCGACACTACCATACGCCTTATGAAAGGTATTCCAGCACAATGTGAGACTCTGCATAAGGCCAGTTGTCGTTGTGTTATCAGTGACTCCTTAAGCTCAAAGCAACTTAAGGTAATACGTCAAAATATTCAACGTTTTCAAGAAATTGATACAGAAGTTGCTTCTCTGCCAGAATTTCAATTGGAAGACTTTGCTGCCGTTCCTCGTGCACTGACAGTAAATAAGACTTTGAGGACCCTTAAAGATGGACGCACCGATTTGAGATATTTTGCCATTGATTGTTTTCATTTTAGTCAATATGGCAATGCTGCCTTTACGAATATGTTATGGAATGATATGTTGCAAGTTAAGCCGGAACCATATACTACTCTTTTGAGACCATTTGAAATGTTTGCCTGTCCCAGTGAGGAGCGACCTTATATATCTACTTTAGCAAATAGTTAGTCATTAAGCGTAACTAAATTGTATAGAAGTTATATGTAAATTCATAGTTGTTTTTAAATAGTAATATTGAAACTGTATGTAAAATAAATCTAATAAAAATTTTATTTCAATAACAATAACCTTCAGACTGAACAACAATTTAATTTAAATTTAATAAATAGAACAGAACCAGAACATTGTACTTGAATAGAAATCGAACAAATATAGAACTAGAACAGAACTAGAACAGAACTAGAACAGAACTAGAACAGAACTAGAACAGAACTAGAACAGAACTAGAACAGAACTAGAACAGAACTAGAACAGAACTAGAACAGAACTAGAACAGAACTAGAACAGAACTAGAACAGAACAGAACTAGAACAGAACTAGAACAGAACTAGAACTAGAACAGAACTAGAACAGAACTAGAACAGAACTAGAACAGAACTAGAACAGAACTAGAACAGAACTAGAACAGAACTAGAACAGAACTAGAACAGAACTAGAACAGAACTAGAACAGAACTAGAACAGAACTAGAACAGACGAACAGAACTAGAACAGAACTAGAACAGAACTAGAACAGAACTAGAACAGAACTAGAACAGAACTAGAACAGAACTAGAACAGAACTAGAACAGAACTAGAACAAACTAGAACAGAACTAGAACAGAACTAGAACAGAACTAGAACAGAACTAGAACAGAACTAGAACAGAACTAGAACAGAACTAGAACAGAACTAGAACAGAACTAGAACAGAACTAGAACAGAACTAGAACAGAAATAGGACAGAATTAGAACTAGAACAGAACTAGAACAGAACAGAACTAGAACAAACTAGAACAGAAATAGGACAGAATTAGAACTAGAACAGAACTAAAACTAGATCAGAACTAAAACTAGAACAGAACTAAAACAGAACTAGAACAGAACTAAAACAGAACTAGAACAGAACTAGAACACAACTAGAACACAACTAGAACACAACTAGAACACAACTAGAACAGAACTAGAACAGAACTAGAACAGAACTAGAACAGAACTAGAACAGAAATAGAACAGAAGTAGAACAATAGTAGAACAATAGTAGAACAGAACTAGAACAGAACTAGAACAGAACTAAAACAGAACTAGAACAGAACTAGAACAGAACTAGAACAGAACTAGAACAGAACTAGAACAGAACTAGAACAGAACTAGAACAGAACTAGAACAGAACTAGAACAGAACTAGAACAGAACTAGAACAGAACTAGAACAGAACTAGAACAGAACTAGAACAGAACTAGAACAGAACTAGAACAGAACTAGAACAGAACTAGAACAGAACTAGAACAGAACTAGAACAGAACTAGAACAGAACTAGAACAGAACTAGAACAGAACTAGAACAGAACTAGAACAGAACTAGAACAGAACTAGAACAGAACTAGAACAGAACTAGAACAGAACTAGAACAGAACTAGAACAGAACTAGAACAGAACTAGAACAGAACTAGAACAGAACTAGAACAGACTAGAACAGAACTAGAACTGAACTGGAACTGTACTAGAACAGAACTAGAACTGAACTAGAACTGAACTAGAACTGAACTAGAACTGAACTAGAACTGAACTAGAACTGAACTAGAATAGAACTAGAATAGAACTAGAACAGAACTAGAGCGGAAATAGAACAGAACTAGAACAGAACTAGAACAGAAATAGAACAGAAGTAGAACAGAAATAGAACAGAAGTAGAACAGAACTAGAACAGAAATAGAACAGAAGTAGAACAATAGTAGAACAGAACTAGAACAGAACTAGAACAGAACTAAAACAGAACTAGAACAGAACTAGAACAGAACTAGAACAGAACTAGAACAGAACTAGAACAGAACTAGAACAGAAATAGAACAGAAGTAGAACAGAAGTAGAACAGAACTAGAACAGAACTAGAACAGAAATAGAACAGAAGTAGAACAGAAGTAGAACAGAACTAGAACAGAACTAGAACAGAACTTGAACAGAACTAAAACAGAACTAGAACAGAACTAGAACAGAACTAGAACAGAACTAGAACAGAACTAGAACAGAACTAGAACAAACTAGAACAGAACTAGAACAGAACTAGAACAGAACTAGAACAGAACTAGAACAGAACTAGAACAGAACTAGAACAGAACTAGAACAGAACTAGAACAGAACTAGAACAGAACTAGAACAGAACTAGAACAGAACTAGAACAGAACTAGAACAGAACTAGAACAGAACTAGAACAGAACTAGAACAGAACTAGACAGAACTAGAACAGAACTAGAACAGAACTAGAACAGAACTAGAACAGAACTAGAACAGAACTAGAACAGACTAGAACAGAACTAGAACAGAACTAGAACAGAACTAGAACAGAACTAGAACAGAACTAGAACAGAACTAGAACAGAACTAGAACAGAACTAGAACAGAACTAGAGCGGAAATAGAACAGAACTAGAACAGAACTAGAACAGAAATAGAACAGAAGTAGAACAATAGTAGAACAGAACTAGAACAGAACTAGAACAGAACTAGAATAGAACTAGAATAGAACTAGAACAGAACTAGAGCGGAAATAGAACAGAACTAGAACAGAACTAGAACAGAAATAGAACAGAAGTAGAACAATAGTAGAACAGAACTAGAACAGAACTAGAACAGAACTAAAACAGAACTAGAACAGAACTAGAACAGAACTAGAACAGAACTAGAACAAAACTAGAACAGAACTAGAACAGAACTAGAACAGAACTAGAACTAGAACAGAACTAGAACAGAACTAGAACAGAACTAGAAACAGAACAGAACTAGAACAGAACTAGAACAGAACTAGAACAGAACTAGAACAGAACTAGAACAGAACTAGAACAAACTAGAACAGAACTAGAACAACTAGAACAGAACTAGAACAGAACTAGAACAGAACTAGAACAGAACTAGAACAGAACTAGAACAGAACTAGAACAGAACTAGAACAGAACTAGAACAGAACTAGAACAAACTAGAACAGAACTAGAACAGAACTAGAACAGAACTAGAACAGAAATAGAACAGAATAGAACAGAAGTAGAACAGAACTAGAACAGAACTAGAACAGAACTTGAACAGAACTAAAACAGAACTAGAACAGAACTAGAACAGAACTAGAACAGAACTAGAACAGAACTAGAACAGAACTAGAACAGAACTAGAACAGAACTAGAACAGAACTAGAACAGAACTAGAACAGAACTAGAACAGAACTAGAACAGAACTAGAACAGAACTAGAACAGAACTAGAGCAGAACTAGAACAGAACTAGAACAGAACTAGAA